>NW_019103557.1:0-280837 GCF_001856785.1 Myzus persicae | reverse complement strand
TCCTCTCCCCCTGAAATTTGTTCTAAGTACGACCTTGGATACTACTGTTTTTAACATGTAAGTAGGTGATAAGTGATAGCATTGGGTCAAAAAATAAATTTCCTCACTTCATTTAAAATATTTTTTTTTTTGCAGCATTTTTTATTACATATCGCATACTTGCGTACTTAATACTTTTGAAAGTAATCTATTGTAGATAATTATTTTAGTTTTTACTTATTTTCCAAACCAAAATCATGAAAAATCTGAAATGGAAGTAGTCACACATTGATGAAACTTTCTATTTTTAGAAACTTAAATTCAGAAAAATAACATAGAAACATAAAGTGATATAAAGTGCCTAGGTAGTAAAACCCTTTAAATGATTAAACTTAATCTATACATAATTTAAGTGTTAAAAACTGCAACTACCCTATGAACTATTATTTATTTCATTGAAATATTAAAATTAAAACATAATACCTACTATTATAAAATCCACTGGACACTTAAATAGTAATAACTAAATAAATTAAATTAATGTTTAATCTAACATCATAATCTTATTTTAAATACACAAAATGTATTATTTTCTATATTTTCAATCAATCGGAATGAAAAAAATCTAAGTTATGAAAACTTCAAGAGTGTGGACAGTGTGGTTAATAGGAATAATTTCAAAATTTGACTCAGTTGCTGATTAAAGAAAGCTTTAATATAATGAGATAAGTATGGAGGTCGATATTATTCCCACACGGTTACAATTTTGTTTAATGCTATTGTAATGCTTCAAGTTAATAAATTATAATTAGTTAGATCTTAATAATAATGATATAAAATACCTATGTCATAATGTTTGCATAAAAAACATAAAACACTTACCTTGGAGTTTGGTACTCTAATTACAAATCTGTCCATTATAAACAACGTTTACGAATTATGATTAAATATTTCTCAGTAGTCAGTAGCAGCTTCTAGTGTTTAATAATAACAACTTGGCTCTGCTAAAGTGCTAATAAATTGTAATTGAAATAAAAATGAAAATAATATTATAATATATCATCACTGGTTTATCACTTTTACTAAAGAACACGTCATAATAAGAATGGAGAGTGATTTTAGACGATAATAATTATTATTCTAAAATTGAAACATTATAAATTATTTTTAGAGACATTCTTATCAATGGTCATGGTCTAGAAACGAAGGTTATAAAATAATATAGGTATAGTAATATATTGTATATTATTATAATCATACCCACTCACACACACACTTATTATTACACAGAATACATTACTACGAACATGACAAGTTAAAAATAGACATCCGATATTGGGTATTTTTATTTTTGGTTAAGTCTTTGGTTCTTAAAATATTGTTTTGTTTATCGCCTGATATCTATTATAGTACTATGTCCTATCTGAGAATTAAAAATTACAAATAATATTATAGCCTATAAAATATTTATTTTTTTGTCACTGAACATTCCACTACTCATTAGGCATACAGCCATACGGGGCCATACGGCCGTATACACCCGTACCATCGTACATTTAGAGAGTATACGCTATAAAAAAAACTAGAGAAGTGGGTATACGCCGTATACCCCCGTATACGCCCCAATACACCACTGTATACACCAATGATTTGTATGATTTTTGGACTCGAAATTATGAATAAGTTAGCGGCTATTTGCAAAATGTTATCAGCATATTTAAATTCGTAGCTCAAAAGGGGGTGTAGCGTGAAGTTGCCCCCATCTTATATTTTTCATACCTTGTAGGTAATTTATTTGCAAATTCTGAAAACCAATTTGCGTATTATTTGCAAAATGATAACATAACTTTCAAAAAAATTGGTCATTTGGGGGGGGGGGGCAACTTCACGCACATGGGAGACAATGCTACAGCATAGGTCTTCCGTAGTTGAGACGATAACAATTATCCGCCGCTCGTATTTGTTCTTACCTAACCTACGTTATTTGTCAACGCCTAAACGTATGGGACACCTACTCAGAAGATTCCATGTGAATTAATTTGAGTATTTAAGCTATTTGTGTTCAGCAGCGAATACTGCATAAACATTGTTTAACCGATGAAGTCCGTAGGATCTGGCCATTATTATTATTGCATATAGTTAACAAAATGGATGTAAATATTATGCTATTGAATGCAAATACATAAATGCATTTTCTGTTGTAAAAAACTAAAATATTTGTATTGCATAGATACACTATAGATTATGCATAATAATATTATATGGTCCTGCATCAAATAAATAGTTCATTTTTTTAACATATATTTATGTGTAACCATACAATTAAGATATAGTTACATGAATATATTAGCAATATACAATTTAACGTTACTCATTCAATTTAGAGTGTATTAATTATGAAATACAATATTATATCATAACATTGAGCATAACTGGTCAGGTTAAAATATTGTCTTTTATTTATTATTATGTATTTTTGAGTAAATGTATTTAAATCTAATCGCAGATTTGTGTTTAACTTGTTATATGTTTATTATAATGAACAGTTTATGTGAAAACAAATAGCAGGGTAGGTACATCATTGACATTTGTTTGATCGATTTAATAATCTATTCATATGGCCGTCGATGAACTTTTTTGTAACTATATCACATTACATAGTTGCAGAATTATTTATACTGCATGAAACCCAGAAAAATTATGCTGATTTAAAATGTATAATATCTTAGTTATTTATTAACAGATTATGAAATTAAAATGTACCAATATGTTATTGATATTGTAGAAAATAAAGAGAAATATTAATTTCTTTTCTTTTATTTATGTGAAGTGTGTTAATATGTATTTTAAAATTTTGATGTATCGAGTATTGTAGGTTTAGTTGTAGGGGTTTGTGGGTGGCTCTGCCCCCCACAACTCTGTGATGCATTCACAGATTTAGCACCCTGCGTTTTAGAGGTCTAGTTGCGCCACTGGATTCCAGTGATGAAGAATTTATGGCAATTTACCTTAGAAATAAGGAAAAGAAAAGTTAAAGGAGATTTCGGGTACATCCGCATCTTGAAAAAAACATTCACTGCAGATTCCTTGTAACAACGAAGGAGCTACAAGAGACTCTAAATTTATATGGTATATTTTTACCATATGTCTAAGAATTCTTTTCTTACACGGATTTGGTGCAACTGATAACCATAACTCCTTATGTATGACTAACAATGTAAAGCCTTATATAAGCTGTCGTTTTCTTTGAATTCTTGGTTTTCATTTGATAGACGATCGATTATTGATACAAATTATAAATATTAATCAACAATTTACATACTTGATAAATTGACTGATATTCTCACTTCACTCCAGACTTTTTCTGTAATATCCCTACGAGAATAGGCAGAAAGCTGGTAGTTAAACAATTCTGGATTTTTTTCCACTTCTCCCACAAGTTTAATATTAAAAATTTGTTCATGCATTATGAATATATTATATGCATATTAAATGTGATAAATTATAGTAAAGTCTACAATCAAATAGGTTCCATCCAATGGAATGACACTATAAAATAGGCAACTAGAAACTCAAATATAGCTATATAGGATACTGGGAAGTCGCGTCGCTATCAACTAGCTGTACAACAAGTTTCAGACAAGTTACAAACAAGTAGCGTCGTGTGCGGAATTCCACTTGATTAAATTACAACAACACAAAACAAACTTATCAGTAACTAGAATTACTAATAGGTTTTAACTTTTATTTAGGTATCTCCGTGTACGGAACGCTTTCCGCTCAAAAAGTTGATTTAATTATGCAGCTGCAATGGACTATGCGAAGATATGTAGGTGTGGCTGGTGGTAATCGGAATAAAAATCCCCGAGAAAAAAATTCCCGTAAATAAAATCCCCAGATGAACAACCCTGGGAAAAAATCTCCTACCCTAGGAAAAAAAAATTCCCAAACTACAATATCTATTACTCACACACATGCAAATTATTGGAAGCATATTTCTCTTAAACTTTAATTACCTAGTGTAATTAGTACTAATTACCAACATTAATAATATTTAATTAAAAATATATACTTATAGTGTAGTAAATAGTAATAGACACTTAAAATTTAGAAAATGTTCAATTGTTTTAGTTAAGGATTAAAAATTTTAAATATTACATACCTACGTTTCTTTTAATGTTTTGACTATAATATAAATAAAATATTATTAGAAAGCTTTTTTTACAAGTTGTACTTAATATACATGAAATATTTCAAATAATATAAAATTAAAATTAAAATAATTATCAAACAATAGTTAATGGAGGTAGTTATACTCAAAGTAAAAAAAAAATATTTCGAATACGTCAAATAATATTAATTAAATAATTATCAAATAATAGTCAATTAATTTAGGTATACTTATACAGTTAAAAAATATAATATTCAAATATTTCGAATGATCGTCCAATAATATGTAAAATAATACAAATAATAAAATAATCATCAAACAATGGTTAATTCATCACTGTTAATTATTAGATGGTCTCTTAATATTGTGGCTTACCGAATTCAAAAAATTTTTAATATTTATTTTACCGCTCAAAAATTTGCATGTGTTTGTGTGTATTATATTGAAGTCAGGGATTTTATTTTTCAGGGGATTTTTATTCCGCAATTCGTGGCTGATATGTTTTTGACTCACCCGTCGTCCGCAAAAACAATAAATCAGGGCACTCAGCGCTCCAATTAGCGGTGGTGCTAAGGTGCAATGCACCCCCAAAAGGGCCATATTATTTTATTTACGGGACCCTTTTTTAGACATAAAGGTTTGAAATAGGGAACCTTAAATTCAACTCGCAACTGAGTGCCCTGAGTCCTTTCATCTCTAGTTGCGGCACTGAAGCGCACCGATGGTATGTAATATGTATAATTGAATACACAGACAGGGGTGAACTGGTCCAGGGTGCTATAAACCAAGTAGTACTCTTGGCCCCCATATACGTATTTATGATCGGGGCCCCGATTACCGCACTGTAGGGCCCTTTCTTAAATTTGACTCTTACTGTAATGTTGAACTCTTTCCTAATTTTAGGAAGCTTAAAAAAATATACACGGGCCCCTAATTAGTTTTCACTCTATAGACCAACAGCATCCATTCCGCCCCTGTACCCGGGCATACAAGTATACTATATACTATACATTTATCCATTTATGTATATTACACTTTAACAATAATATTTTAAAATTACACTGCGATCGTTATCCGAGGATCCGACGCGTACCAATGTCCATGTGTAATAATAATATAATTAAGAACCTTGGACGACTACCATAATGTACTCGCATTTGTATTGCCATTTTCCCTGTAACACAAGAAATACGGAATAGGTGACTCGCAGTCTCTTCGCAAACGCTTTTCGGTCATCATTTTCTTCCCCTCCTTCGCACGCCACCATCAAAATATCGAAGCACCGTTGCAATGATAACAGTACATTTCGCCATGTTTGTTGTTGTGTGTCCGTTTGATTAGAGCGATTTTTCTGTTTATCATTTTCTGCGCGTACAAGTGACTACTGAGTATTGCAATAGTGACTCTGTGCGTTAGACTTTTGCGCTCGATCTCTGCCGTTTTCCGTGTCGTTTTTTCAATGTCCTCGTTGCTGTCCGAAAATTAGGTATGGTGCCGCCCGCGTCAGACAAATAATAACGACTCCGATCGTCCGGGATTACCCAGAATTGTGTGCGTCGTCCCCGGAGGATTTCCACAATGGCGCTAATTGACCCCGCGCGATCCAAAGCTCCAAGCCAGTCCGACGACTTCATCGAGCTGTGGACATGAGTTCTGGTGTTGGTTAGGCAGCTACCAAGACGATTGTCGCCCTGGGTAAGTGCCGAGCACTGTGTATTTTTTTATTTTAATATTCGATTTGCTACTTCATATCCATAATAATTGGGTCAAAACATCGTCCTCTCAGATTTTTCGTCGTCGATTACACTGCAGTAATATGGACGAGAAGATCAAACCGGATTACTGTCATCTGGAGTCCGATGCTCCAACAGTCGTCTCTGAAAAAGGTGTGCTGTTGAGAACCAGTGCTAGGGTGTCCAAAAAATTACGTATGACACCGGTGTCTACTTCACCTGGACCCAGTTGCACCAAATTAGGTTTGTAGATTGTGTCTGCATCCTAGCTTTGCTTTCATATGTTTTATATTTGTGTTAATTTCACATATCTATTACAGACTCAAATGATGCTCCAGTTTTCAAGTCTTCAAAAATTAGGCGTGAACTTTGGTCAGCCGAGGATACCAATTATTTTTTTGAAGGCTTAAATGAGTTTGGCAAAGATTTTGAATCTATTCAATGGTTTATGGTGAACAGAGCTAGGCGTAAAGGTTCTTGTGAACAAGCTATTAAAAGTAAAGAGCAGTTAAGGCACTTTTACTATAAGACATGGCATAAAATTTGCAAATATATCGAATTTCCTAAAGGTAATGACAAATGATTAATTATATGTTTTAAATGTATTTGTTAATAACTAACTATTCATATCACTGTATTATTGTAGAAATGCAAAAAGTAGTGCAAGAGCTTTATGGATTAATTAATTATGGCGAACTTAAACGAAGGATTGGATTTTGTAATGATAAAAATTGGTCAAAATTGTATGAAATGATTTATCATGGTTCAACTAAAGTCAGGAGTAAAGGAAAATTGTGGAAAGTTAAAACACCACATTGTAGAGCTTTGAGAAAGCTCAATTGTCTTGAAGGTATAATTAATTTTTTTTACTGTTAACATTTGTTGTAATATAATTTAAATTTTTCAGATACAATTGGAGACTTAAAATTACCGGGAAAAGTAAGTGTTGAATTAAGGCCTCGTGATATGGATACATGGTCTTTAGTGCAATCGCTTGCCATGAACCCTCGTATTAGAGCAACAGTTGAGTTACAGAAACCTTTATCTATGCTTTTGGCATTTTTAGAAAATAGATGGCAAACAGAAAATCGGAAACTTGTATCCTTTTCACCATTAAGTATTTGATATTCATTATATGTGTCAGTATTTAAGTTGATTCTGTCTAAATTAAATGTCCTTAATCACTTTATTACTAGCGTGAACAAATACACAGAGTTAAAACACTAGAAGTTGATCAAGAATCCAAAAGAATTCTAAGAGTTGCTCCGGCTACTGGTGTTAATATTACTCCTATTAGTGTAAATTTTAGTGATATTGAAAATACAAATGTTAGTTTATTAGCTCATAGAAACACTCATGGAATTTCTAAAGAATCTGTAGATTCAATTCTTCAAAAGGTAACATTACAATTTTGCAATATTTTTTTACTTTGTATATTATTTATTTTAAAAATTGTTCATTTTTTGTTTTAAGTTTCCTTCAACCAAAGTTCAAAAACCATATGTCAAACGGGTACGCACAGAAACAGTTAATTCTGCATCTGGATCAACTGGGAGTCAAGAGAGTAATTCAACTTCATGTCCGTCAACAATGTGTCCGATACCAGATGTGAGTTACGATGGTGAAAAAGGCTTGGATATTCTAATGGCAAGTCCTCCCAAAAGTGATCCAGTTATTTCATCACATGATCAAGAAAAAGAGAAGAAAGATGAATTTATTGCAAGAGTCAAACAGGGATGGACATTGGCCAATGTTGAAACTATTAAATTTGGGGAACTTTATCTCATAGTAATATTACTTTATCAGCATTAAATAGAAGATATACACTGTAAATAAAATATCTGTTTTTTTTTTAGTGTGGTGGTGAATCCAAAATTCAACTTGAATATTGGTTTGAAGATTGTGTTGAAGCTACCAGTCACAATCGAATATCCCAATCGCTCAATAAACTCATTTCTATTGCTCAGTATAATTTAACTTCTTCTAAAGTATGTCTAGATTCTTAAATGTTTACATTGAATCTTTATTCTATAATTAAATGAGTATAAGCCTAATTTTATGTGAAACTTTTAGGGCTGTTCATGCGGTTCTGTGAACAATAAACCACATAGTTTGCCAAGACAGACAGAGGTAAATTTTAATAAGCAATTGAATTGTGTTAATTTTATAAAATAATATTAACGAATTGTGTTAATTTTATAAAATAATATTAACTCTTAAAATACGATTGTGTTTGTAATTTTAGATTAAAACAGAGGTGGATCAAAATCAGCGTGGTGCATACTCATTAGTCAGTGGCTGTAAAGTTATGGTTAACCCATCATCAGTATTTAGACGACCTTTGCAACCAAAACCTTTGCATTCGACTGGTTCATTCAAAGCTCAACTTGATGTAAGATTATTTATGTACAGTTTCAGTTTTTAATTTAAATTTATAAATTGTGGATTTTACTCTTAATTTTAATGTTTATCTTGTATAGTTATTAATTATTAAACCCTTGAACTTTATTCTGCAGAAATTGCAACCAAGGTATTGTAATCGAACAGGACGACCGAGTAATAAACATGTGGGCATTGTTCAAAAACTTCTGCCACTCCAGCCAAAGACCAGTTTAACTATTGTGCAAACATCTAACTTCAGGCCTATTGTTCCAGCAATTAGTTCTGAGCAGAATCAGATTATGGACGGCGAAAAATGTGATATTAACCAAGTAGATCAAGCCCAGCTTTCACCAAAAAGTTAGTATAATAGTGTTCCATTTATTTGAATTAAGTATAAATGAAAAATATTATGATATAAACAGTTTTGGAATATGTATTATAATGTTTCTTCATTTTGCATCTTACAAACTAAAAATTGATCACCTACCCCACAACTACTCAATTTACAGAACTATCTTCTAACATCTTTATTACAGAAGGATACCAAACAACTAACTTGAACTTCTTGTTATAACTGAAATATGATAAAATTAATGTTTAATACCTCTTCATTCTTATCTTCTTAAATTAGAATTCCCATGTCTATCACAACGACAAAATATGGTAGGAATGGGTAAGTCCATAAAATTACAACTCAAAAATTATTATTTATGAAAGTGTATTTACTAGTATTTTTCTTTTTTTTGCCTATGTACTAGATTTTGATAATATTTTACATAATAATTTAAAGGGCCTTTAAATTCCTTCCTTCGCTAAAACACCCACTTGATTGTTGTGTTCCATCAATACCTATGCTGATGGTATGGTCTATTATTAATTTTGAAGATTTTAATTCACAATTAATTTTTCTAACCTACTTGATGATCCAAATTTTTGAAAAATCTATACATTTTTCTATATTATAAGTCTATAGACACTTTGTTATTATCTATATAACTCATATTTTATTTAATGTTGTAATCGTTGAACTGTAATAGTTTTAAGCTAAAAGTTCTAAAATAAAAAAAAAAAAAAAAAAAAGTCTATAGACAATTATTTATGTAGCTGACCCAATTTAACAACATTTTACTTACATGAATTGTTGAAAATGTAAAGCCATGGCTATAGGTGTAGTATTATCAACCATGAAATATGTTAAATGTAGTAGTGTTAGGTTTAGTGAAGACTAAATATTTATTTATTTTTATTGAAAAAAATTGGGAGGGGTTTTTTCTTTTTTTATTGAAACTTTGTTGAAGAGGGGGGGGTTAGAACTTACTCATGTACAACTTAAATTAATCAATGCACTTCACCAACTATAAACTAAATCAACTATTCAAATACATGATACATTAAGCTTATTTTGAACCATCAGTTTTGCTTAGTTTATTTTAAATTGACCATAGTGTTATAAGCTGTACTTGTTAAATATTGTACTTGTAATAATTTTTATGTAAGACTCACAACTTTTGCATTTTATTTTAAAATTTACCTAATAATATATTAAGTAATTTATATAAATATTTTTTTATTTATTTATTTATTATTGTAATATACAATACATTTAGGTCGATAATAATAATTTGAATTTTCTTTTAGGAGTGCGGGAACCGCCCGATGAAGATATTCCGGATGATGTAAGTATCACATCATCCGCTATAAACAGGTTAATGGACATAGCGTTGCCGTCCATGAATGAACTCTCAGCTCCAAATTTTTCTGGTATTTTATCAAACTGTAGTGGTTCAACATCAGCTAATAGCTTAACAACACCATCCACTAGTCCTTCTAGACTTTTGAAGGATGATAGCAATCAATGGCTTAATCCAGATGTATGTCAAGTTTTAATTGTTTAAAATATGACTAATAAATTATTCATCATTATTTTATATAATTATGACTAAGGTTACTTGGTTTTCTTCATCTAAATACCGTTTTTAATTTCAGATGGACTTTTCATTAAGTAGTTTCTTAGGTCATCTAGATAAAGAACAAATGGCTGAATCAACAAGGAATGATGATCAAAAAGTTATTTCAAATGATGTAAGTAAAATACTAATATTAAAAGTTCTATTCTATTTAATGTTCTTCTTTATAAATATGTTCACATAATATTGAGTAATTAATAGTAAGAATAATTTATTTTATGGCCTGTAAAATGTCAAACAAAAGCACTTTATTTAATTATTTACTTTGTATTGAGTGATGAAGTGGATTTCCGATACTGTATGTGTATTATATATTGCTACTAATTATATTCTGTTCCTCGAGAGGACATACCACGTTATGAAACTGAGTCAAATCTGCTCTATCCCCCATCAAATTCTCAATAGGTGGTGTATGATAATAGTGATGCCGCTCATGTTGATGGAAAACGATTACATTTTGTCTTGTGCCCTAACGGTCGGTTGTTGTTATTCGGCAGACCTCATTCTACATGTGCAGAATCGGAAAGTTCTCTTGTGGAATAGAGTTAACGTTAACATTAATGTTATCTCAACTTTTTTTTCACTTTGGTAATAAGGGTGTAAGAAACTCTTCATTAAGTAAGCATTGAGAGATGATCTAGTTTGGCCAAAGTTGTTCAGAAAATAAATGTTCCGGAGTATATAAATAGTACAGTTTATATTATGTTTATTTAAGTTCATTAATTTCTCATTTTTATCCAAAATAAATAAAAACTTTTAATTGTATTTTTAAAAATCAGTTATGAGTTCATGAATATAATCTGTTATGAAATGGCCCAAATTGTGTCCTATAAACATTTTAATGATTGATAATAATGCTTTTTCATTTTTTGATTTCTGAAGAAATTGTTATGATGCACATTCTTACTATCTGTATAGTTATACTCCACTGTTTATTCCCATCAAGGTAAAGCTCGGAAGAGTGGGTAATCTAGAGACCCAAAAGTCATGAACTGTGTAGAGCCAATTGTATTGTTTAACTAGCTATTTGGCAATCTATAGAAGTAGGAACAGTTAATTTTTTTTGTGTCATGATTAATAACTCATCACTTTTTGAAGCCTTTTAAATTTCTAGTATCAAATTGTTTATATTTGGTATTACTCTTCCTTTTAAGTTTATTCATATTCGCACATACAGACTTAGTTGTCAGAACTTTTGGACCCCCTCGGTAGTTGGTACTTGTCAGGTGCTCTGTGATTGATCACCGTTAGTTGGCAACTGATGTTGAGGGTTGAGGGGTAAAATTTGATGGATAGAATATAATTATTACTTTTAGCCTGTTAAAAGTAAAAAATTCATAGCATTTCAAAAAAAAGAGAGCAACATACATTTTTGAAAAACCAATTTTGTTGTAATTTTAAAATTAATAACTGCAAATAATTTTATATTGGCATTTTCTAGACATAATATAATTTTTTAACTATTTATAAGTGTTCAAAATGTTCGGTACTTTATTCAATTCATATTAGTGACATTTATTCTACAAAGTTCCAATCATACATAGCCAACTATTGAACTGGGTCTTTATTATTTTTTAATGTTAAATTAAGAATGGTTAACATAAACCTTGCTCTTGATCAATTTGACTTAAAAGAAATTTAATAATTTGTTGAAAATGAATTTTTTTGTGTAAATTTGATTTTATAAAGAAATCCAGCCGTCTATGAGAAACCTCCTGTTTACCTTACCGTAGAACCTGTTAATTTCTCAAATGAACGCTATAAATAATAAAAAATAATTATTTTTGTTAATAGGTAGAAGCCCAATTTCAGTGTCTTATGAGTGAGAACAGTGTGGATTACACTGCTAAGTTTGCAGATTTAGCAGCACAAGTGGCTGCAAGCAATAACAACTGCCAGTAACTTTCATTATTATTTTTAACTATTATATATATTTATTGAATTATAATTTAATATTTAACAATGTTTTGTTATTTAATAAAATATTACATTTTTTTTTTTGACGTTATTTACAATATAAAATATGAATGTTTATTGTTTTATTTATATTATTTAATATCTTTATGTTATACAACTACATAATGTTGTTAATATTTTTTTAACTTACTATATGTTGACAAAATAAAGTTGTGTTTTTTGTAATATAATATTTAAACAAATTTGATAAGATTTTTTATTTTCATTTTTAAAAAGTTTAAGAGTAGATACATGTTATCCTAAATTTTAATTATTCAGTACCATAATGATAATCAATTATAAGCTACAATCATAAATTAATAAAAAGTATAGTCAATTTCATTGAAGCCTAAAATTAATGCATTAAATAGTTAATTAAATAATTAACACATTTTAACCACGAGCCAGAGGCAATTATACTAGGTACTAGATATTTCTTTAATTTATATAAGTAATATATTTTTAGGTGAAATAAAATGTAGATTCATACCTAAGACATATTCCAGTAAAATAAAAAATAAAAATTTCCAAAAAAATACTAAGTATATTATTTTTATTAGTACATATTATATTACGCATAGTAATAATAATGATTAACTTTAAAAAAAATTGTCTTTATAATATTTAGTAAAAAAAACATTTATTTTACTGTTAGTGAAATATTAATTTGGTTCATATTAATCTATTTTTATTCAAGACTTCTGATTCCTTAAAATAATTCATCACTGGCACTATAAATAAACTATCAGATTGTGTAAAATATAATGATAATAATAAAAAATATTATTTCAGTAATAATATCTCAAATAGTTGAAATGCTTACACTTTCATAATGAAATTTAAATGTTTGTATATACCAATACAAATATTGAGCAAAAAGTAACAGTTTTTTTAAAATGTATTAAAATATTTATATTTAAAAATACAGAATGAGATAATTTGCAATTAAAAAATTAATAACATATTTCTTAAATGTACAATTAAGTTGTATATTCTGGGCCATGAAAGAACTCATAAAGCGGTCGGCCAAAGCTTATCTATTTCTACACTTTCCCACCACTATACCGTAACAAGCGGTATTCACATACTGGTAGCCGAGTGGTAAAATATTAGACCTCGAGATGGTAGAGTGCATTCATTTGGATGCACAAGCCAATTATGTCTTCTCGTGGCCTGAAGTAAAGAAAATAATCTTGTAAATATGATTAAGAGGACGCTACACCCATATGTATTGTCTCCGTCTTACAAGAGTGTACATATCAAATTTTACGTTCAGCAGATCACATTTAGCTCAGTTAGCTTAAAAATAAGTGCTCTTAATAACCTCTTATTAAAATCAAAGGTAAGACTATTATGAAGGGCTCCTCTTGGGCTTTTTATTATATTTTAATTTTAAAGAAAGTTATGAGTATTTAAAAATTGTAAATTGTTTGTACAACTTCACAAATATGCGTTTATAATTAAATAGCGTCCTCTTAATAAAAATGTATAGTATATAATATGTTAGAAAGCAACAGAACAATCAAATTATCATATATCTATTTTATCTTCTTAAATACATAAATATTTTGATTTACAAATTAGGAATGCGTAAGTTTTAATAAATTGATTAAACAAATTATGTGTTATTAAAATAAAGATAAACATGTACATAATATCATCATAAACATTAAAATAGCAATAACAGAACAAAATAAAATGACAAAATATTAATATTATTTATTAATAACTGCAAAACAATCCTGAATCAATATATTTATCAACTACAAAAGATTAATAATAATTTTGTTATTATGTTTTCGGGATTTCAGTTCACATATTATTAATGAATTGTGGACAATTTGACCAAATAACTTTTAATTACTTGTTTACTACTAATACGGACTAGATACAATATTATTTTTGTAATATAATTCAATAAGTGTCAACTGATTTACATTTGATTTATTAAATAAAGCAAGTGAGAAGTGATTAGGGCTAGAACCCACAGTAGATAATTATCGGGCATTATTTAATTATGTTGCCAAAATGCTGACATGGCACTAATATAATATTATGTATTTATGTAAAAGTTTAACTGTTTAACAAACATTTAGTCGACCAATTGAAGTAAAGAATTAACGGTAAGATCTTTGTTACCATTGTTTGCTTCAAAAACAGTTTTAACTGTTTCTTTATCCATATTTGGGAACATGTCTTGAATCTATGAAAGAAAAATAAAATTTAATATTTAATTTATTTTAATTATATAATTAATTTACTTGTTTCAAGTCTTCTGCATTAAGAGTTGGCACTTGTGGTGCTGAAGGTTGAATGTAAATGGGAGTTAAAGCGGCACTTGAGTTGCTGAATTTTGGCATTTGAGGTAGCATCATAACTGAACTTGTTAAGCCCAAACTAGGTGGAGTCTTAAAGTCAACAAGGATATATAGTTAATATAATATTAAGTAACTACAGAAATTAATTCTCGTAAAAAAAAATTAGTACTTACTCCAAAACTCATAATTATATTTATAGTTCCTTCATTATTTGGTCCTTGTTTACCAGTTAGATTGTACCACTGTTCAATTGTGGCCCCTTTAAAAATTTGATTAGGAATTGGTATTGTTGTCCAAGCAATAAGTTCATCCATTTTGAAAGAACATTCATCAAATATTTCTACATGAATTTGATTGACATCTTCTTGTGGAAGTCTAAAAATTTGTAATCTTTTTTAATACATTCAAAATAAATTAGTACTAATTTGAATTACGTTTGAACAGTTTTATGCCACTTAGGGGTTTTACCACCATTAGGATCTGTTTGAGTTTCATATACACAATGTCCAATTCTAAGCCGTACATATGGATCCATTCGGGCTAATCCATAGTTTTTGACAAGCCGTGCTTGTACTATTGTAATATTTAATCTATTTCTATCACGGTCTCCTTGCACACAAGATAATGATTGTTGTAGAGCCATAGCAGCTTGCTGGTCTGCAGCTTCTTGTTGCAATCTATTAGTAGAATCATCTAATGAAACCAAGTCTAGGCGTAAGAAGTCTTTGGGTAAATCACCAACATACACCTGCAAAATATGATTATTGTTTTAAATTTAAATTAATTTAATATTAATATGATAAAAATTATAAGTATTGTTAGTTTTATTTTTTAATGATGCCGAATAGAATACATTTTATAACATCTATATTATCTAAATTTATGGTTTTAAGCAATGAATGTAATAATGAACATTGATAATAAATTTAGATTACTATAGTTATAAATTAGTTATAACAGATATAACATCATTTCAGTTAACATTATATAAACACTTTATATAGATAAAAACTGTTTCATTATATATAATATTTATATTATTTTATATCTTCCTAAGCTATAATGTAGTAGTACCTAAACCAATTAAATATATTTTATAGGTATTCTGTGGGTAATTATTATTTTTGTTAATTTGTAAAATGGCATCAAGTATAATAAGCACATAGATGTACATAAATGAACATTTTTTTTTTTTAAATTCAACATGCGTACATGGTGTATAAACAATATTAATATGAAGACCTTGATGCAAAAGACAATCAGTTATTATTTACTATATTAGATTATGACTTATAAAGTATTGTAGGGGAATGAGAATAAGTACCATAGGACAGGGGTGGCCAACCAGTCGATCGCGAGATGAATTTAAGTCGATCGCACACCCTTTCGCATTTTCTTAAATTTTTGAACAATTTGTGTATCTTTGTATATCCCACGAATATAAAAATTAGATTTAGAAAGTGTAACACGCCTGTTCATATAATATATTTTTTGTTTATTGACAACCTTGTTTTTTTTTTTGGTCGATCGCGACCACCTAGAAAAACTCGGAGGTCGATCGCAGGTCTATCAAAGTTGGCCACCCCTGCCATAGGGCATAGACACTTAAACATTGGTTTTGTCAATGACACACAGACTTTGAATTAACCAAGTTAAATAGTATCTATTATAATATTAAGTTTAAAGTATAAAGTGAGCAAATTAATATATTATATTTCTACCATTGTAGTGTTTGAACATATTTAGTATGTACTAATATTAAGTAGACTAAAATTATACATTTTAATCAATACCTAAATAACATAACCTAATAAATTCAGACTTTAATCTAATTTGTGTAAAAGAAATGAAATATATATCCCAGAAGTGTCTTAAGCTAAACTGGTTTAAAATTATCTCTCTTTAGTCTTTATCCCACACTGGGTTAATGAGTCATGTACCTTAATGATAAGAACCAAACGTATTGGTGCGTTTTTTTCACTTGTGTTTAGCCTATTTAATTTCCAGATTATCTTCACGAATTTCATACTAAATTTACATACATTAGAAAATACAGACTTCCATCATAAATTTGGATTACGTTAAATATACAAAAAACATTTATTTTTATTTTAATACTGAATTGTTATTGTTCTTTTGAACATCTGAACCCACTAAATAATATTGAGTTTAATCTTGAAATTACTTAAATCCAGAGTCGGTTTGAGTATACTGTTTTTAGTGCACTGCACCACCAATATATTTTGGGTGGGTGGGTGGATGGTTGGGGTTTTCAGAGTTACTCATAGTAAATTATAAATAAAAATAATTTATAATTAACTTTCATTCATCAAACTTATAAATAAAAACCTGCAATAAAAATAAATAAATATATATATTAATATTTTTAAGTAATCAAAGTTTCAATATAAATAAAAGAGTAGTAGGTACATACATTTTATTTTTATTTGATTCATTACTAAATACAATGTATGTATAAGTTTTAGTTTTACTATTTTATTAATAAAAAGGTAAGTAAAAAAATTCCTATACAATCATTGTGTACAGATAATATTTAAAGTGTAGGTAAACAACTAAACTGAAGCATAGATTAAAATTACTAGTATATGTAATCTATGACTGAAGTTGGTGAAAAATTAGGTATCTATATGAAACAATTTAAAGTATACCTATATATTTATTTGTTATTTAGGGAGGGGGGGGGGGTGTCTTTATAATGCCTTGCACCACTAAGTACAATACATTCAAACCGCCTCTGCTAGAATCAATAGGTATGAAGCAATATAAAATAAATGGAAAGGTTGAAAATTGAATGAAAATAATATATAGTCCAATTAGCTAAAAGTAATTAGCAAATAACAAATATTACAATATTTGAAAGTAACTGTTAATAGTAATTAAAGCCTAAAGTAGTTATACAATATATTGGATTATTGGATAATAATTTACCCTTTTTCGTCTCTCATCGTTCACCCTTGTAGTAACAGATTCCATAGTTTATAATTTGTGGAACAATACGGACACGTATTAATTTGTCATAACACACAATTGAAATAAAAATGTACACAAATGTTCATTTAATGTTTGTATAATGTTCTTTTATTTGTTTTTGTTGACACGAAGTTCGCAATTGCGTATTTGAGTCTACCGTGTTAGTGTTGCTAAAAAAAATACGTACACACAGTTTTAGAATAACATTAATGATAATATTAGTCACCCAATAAGTAATAACTAATATTATATTTATAATTGTTATCACGCGAAATTATTTAAATACCTTTCGTACGTCTATGATCTGCACCCAATAATAATGTAGAGAATTGATATAAATTATAATTACCATTCACGTATACATCATATTATCACAATAATATTTAAATATTGTTCTATGATAATTGATAATAATATAATGTAATATTATTATTTTTTAGTATTTATTCTAGTGTGATATCATTATCTTTTATACAACAGCTGTTACAATTTCTTAAATCGTGGCAATAGATAATAAAATCTATGGTTCGATGAAATTACCGTGTGTTCAAAAGTTAGTTGCATGCACTGATTGCCGAAATAAACAGAATGCAAACAACTTAACCTCAACAATATCAATTAGTTTTTCTCTCCTTCTCGAAAACGTGTTCACTTTACGCTTCTTTTGAAGAAATTCTCATTTTTAATTCAACCAATTTAGCAAGTGTTTGCTAATTTTTATTAAATTTATTGCTATATCAATACACTAGTTCAAAATGTCTGACGTTGAAGATGCCGTAGAGGTTGGTGAACACGGAGAAATGTACAACCTTTTGAAAGAAGTGTTAAAAAATGCTCAGGTTAACGGCAGCCTTTTACACGGAATACATGAGGGTACCAAGGCTCTGGAGAAGAAACTTGGTAAATGTTAAAGTATTTGGTGGACCTATTTTATTGTAATTTTCACGTTTTTGATTTTTTGCACAGGAGTACTATGCGTCTTGGCCAACAACTGCGAGGAAGCCATGTACAAGAAATTAGTGACTGGATTGTGTGCCGAGAACAGTACCCCTCTGATTGAAGTAGACAGCAACAAAACTTTAGGGGAATGGAGCGGTCTGTGTAAGTACGACAACAACGGTCAAGCCAGGAAAGTGGTAGGATGTTCATGCGTGGTTGTCAAACATTTCGGAGATGACACACAAGAATTGGACACTTTGTTAGAGATTTTGAAGAAAAAGAATTTTGCGTAGATCAATAAAACCAAATCTTTTTAATTTAAATGTTAAACTTGTGTTTTTCTTTACAATTGATAATTGAGAACATCAGCATGACACATATTTGCTATATATCATCTATACAAATTAATACATGAATGTTATTCAAGTTTGTAACTTTGTTGCTTTATAATTTGAGTTGGGTTTATACTAAATATCATGAACAAAGTGTCATACCTGCATCCATTTTTTTAAAAACAAAATTTGTAAGTTATAACCATTAAATATGCTGCATTTTATTTTAATGATACTAATATTACACCTTGTCATGGTATTTATGATTAATCCATATAACATTGTGTAATAGTCATGCTTAGGTTTATATTCCCACGTACCATACTAAATTCTTATAATGAATTAAACGTGATCACTAATACTTATTATCATTACTAACTGTAGTTGGTACAATAATTACATGTTGGATAGGATGACTTTTTTAAAAGTAAGAATTTTAATAAGTCTTCTTTTTTAGTTAATAAACCCTGAAAATTTTGCCTCAATTTCGAGAGTATTTTATAAACAAGAGACAAATTGTACGTGGTAGATATAATCCCGCATCTTGATAATATGATCATTGAAGTTACAGTAGATTATAAGATAGATCTATTTAATTTTTACGTTGATAACTACAAGAATGGATATTCAAATGTAAACATTTTGACTCTAATAAGTAATATCTTTGAAATCAATGATAAAAATGAAGATTGAAAGAGTCTTGATGTTATTTTATATTTGATTAAATCTTATAATGTATAGTAGGTGAGCAGGTAATGGGTGTACATAAAAATTAAAACTTGAAGGTACCATACACAATCACAATCCTAAATATTTATCAATGTTAACAGCTGCTGATTTTGGTACCATGTTTGTCATACCTACCCTGATTATAATTGATATTTATAATATTTTTATCATTTTTAGACAATATTTAGTGTCTTTTTGTCTTCCCAAATGGCTCATATATACAATATATATCAAACTGCTATAGTATACATAACAGGTACCTAAATTATATATTTTAATAAATTAATTTTTAAAAATAATTTATTTTAGAGCCTAATAATTAGGATATTGTTGTTTTTTTTTGTAGAAAGTTAAAGATCCTTTGCTCAATTAACTTATTGTTAAAAACAGGTAATTTTATGTTTCTGTTTAATGTTTGCACTTGTTAATACTCACTTAAAATAAGATGTTAGGAATAATATATTTAGGTGTTAAGTTTTTGGACAAAACTTATTACGAACTACCAACAATTGTATTATTGAGAACAATACAATTTTAAATAGTTAAATAAAAACATAGTGTACAACAACACGCTTCAGCTTTATTCATATAAAATGTATTGATTTTGCATTTTTACTTAAGGGCATAAAGATTCACTCTGAATTTATTAATTTAACTGTACAAGCCTTTAATGGTCTAATATCAGCATCCAATTCTTAATGTTCATGTTCGATGACAAAATTTTATATTGAATCTTAAATTTGATACAAAGATAAGAGCTTATACTTATTTTATTAATGTAATGTATTTATACAAAATACTACCACAGAATAATGTAATACTACCATAAGCTTGCCCAGCCTTCTGTTCCAGGTGTAGCTTTTATATTTCTGACCATCCACTCCCTTAAAAATAAAAAAAGACATACTAAGCAGATACAGCACCAGCACGGCAATTTTTATGTTCAAATTGATACAAAAATATCTGATTTTCCAGAAAAATTGAGTTATTGACTCTATTTATCCAAGTACCTGGTACCTACTAAAAAAATATCTAGCCTCAGGTGTGCCTACAGCCTTATAAGACACACCTGCGCAGCTCTAAGAATTTTACCACTGTGAATTTAAACATCCTGGAGAGCCTTATATTAAGTAGGTATAAGGTTTATGATTTTAATGTGTACATTTTTTTTTGATAACATACCAACCAGTAGACATTGTTTAGAGGTTAACACAGGTCAGTTTTTATTTTGAGGTCAATCCAGATGGGCCCATTTGTAATTTTATATATAGTCATATACTATATTGTACTTACCTTACTACCCTTGCTGATTTCTAGACACAAATTATTTTTATTGCAAATTTTAATAATGAATCTAGGAGCCTTTTTAAAATCAAATTAAATTTATTTAAGTCTGTTTTGTACTTACTCATCCAAGTGGCATATAATAATTGTAACTATATCATGCTATTTTAACAGTTGTTTACAACTTATGAAAACTATTTATTTTTTAGCAATATTACAATGTAATAAATATTATGAGATAAATTTATTTTACAGAATTATTGATTAAATCAGAGGTTCTTAACCTTTTGTAGAACATGGACCCCCGATGAAATATTTTTAGAAATCCCGGACGCCCTCTACCAATTTTTTGTCAAATACCTTTTTTTGTAATAATGTACTCATGTTACGTATTAACTTATGTTAGGTGGTAAGGCTGCCGCGGACCCCCGACATGACTGTTGCGGACCCCCAGGGGGCCGCGGACCACAGGTTAAGAGCCGCTGGATTAAGTATATATTTAAGTAATGATAATTTATTCTTGTATATTAATTTAGATAACTTCTATGAGTAAAGTCTTCATAAAGTTCATGGTTATATAGGCAGGTGTATAAATTGTAAGAAGAAATTCCAATAGTGTCTTCGTCTATATTGGTTCACATCTGTAAAATACAAATTATATTAGTATTTTTGGTGCAAATTATACAAAATATTTTATTTTGGGAGATAGTACTTTCTATATATTGATAAAAATAGATTAAATTCATTAATAATATTTGTAAATTGTAAGTAGCCCAATTATTGATATCTACACTGATATACTATGAAATATTCAAATGTATAGTTATTTAGTGATTGTTAAATATCTCACCTGCATGTATTGTAATCGAATTGTTCACCTGTTGTACATTCATCCAATTTGAAACATCGACATGAACAAGTGTCTGAATCCCACATCTTTTTTTCTTCGTCGCATTCTTCACCTGAATCATTACAAACACATTGACATTCTCTAGCATCATACATTTGCGATGACTTGCAGTCCTATGGAAATAAAGGTATTGAATATTTTCACTTGTTGTTTCTTATATATTTTTATTTATTATTAAAAAACATACTTTCTCTTTAATAATACAATCACATTTACATTTCACATGTTGCTCTACAGTAATAATTTTCTTTTCTTTGAAAGTGAATGTTTTGTTATATTCTAAAACGGTGACCTGTGGTTAACAAATTTAAGATATATAAAATTAATACAAAACAAATATGATATTATATTCATTTAATGCTAAGAACATTTTAACTTTCTTCAAAATTGAGCATCTCTACTTCGGTTGGTTGGCAGGAAACCAAACTGCTACCACAACAACCACCACATCGCTTCACTCGTGTACAGGGTGGTGAAAAGTATAAATTTGGGTTATCATCATCTCTCAGGCTTACTGTTCGATTTTCTGTGGTGCAAGTTGCAGCTTTTGGAATAATCGTTGAATCTTTGGAATATAAAATGAAATTAAGATAACAAATATTAGAATAATGGGTATATAAAAATGTTCAATAATAAAATACTGTCTAAACACTCTAAACGGTTTTGTAAAATGTACTTTTTTTTATCCATCCATTAATATTTTTAGTCATATCTGATATTATAATGTATTTCTACTGTATCAACACAATTAATAGTACATCTTACTTTGACCATCATTAGTTTCATACTTCAATACTTCATGAATATCAATGTGTGGCATAAACTTCCAAAATAATTCCGAGACACTTTTAACCTGGTTTAATTCCATTATAATGTCTAATGGTATCTACAACATCAAGACAATCAATTTTAGTACAGGGCAGTAGGACATAGGTAACAGAGGTAATAATAAAAGACAATTAAAAGTATTTAAATGAAATGTGGACTATTATCATTTGTTAGTTGCTTCATGTTTGTCATTTACTATGGTAAAGTGTGGTAATTTCATACAATCAGAAAATGTAAGTTCAATATTTTTGAGCTGAGACAGCTGAGTAGATTAACTATCTTCTTTCGTTTTTTTGGACATTTGTTTTACAATCAAAATCATTTAAGTTTTGTAATCTCCATATTTCTATAGATCTCTTACGTAGTTTTTCTAAAACTCGCATATTATAAACTATATAGAACATGGAAATATTTTTAAATTGAATAGAAATCCATTTTTATATTGTCCAACGCTATCATCACTCACCACTATAAATGACCTGTTTGGGTCACAGACTGAAATACTGAATTATAGGTTCTTTATAAGTCAATGTTTAAGGCCCGTGGTCAGGATTTCTCCATGGAGGGGGTTACGAAAAAATAAATGTATAAAATAAGTACATAAATTATTAGTAAATATACCGAGTACCTACAGTACCATTATTATGAAAAGTGTTTTCATCAATAGGTTAGACCATATATTAATAGGTAGGTACTTCAGGAGCCTTACAGATGTACATTTGCTTTTAATTTGATAAAACCAATAATTGATAACGACCTAGGTGGGAAAAAAAGGCGATGGCAGGTTACCTAGATTAATGGTGGACAATGGACATACAAGAAATTAGTGAAATGTGGATTGTCATGAGTACCTATTTCATTTTTTGTGGAAACGTTTGTAGGTACCTTCAGTGCTCAAATTGGGAAAAATGAAGTGGGGAAGTTCAATTCAACGATCTAAAAACTGTGTTCCTAGTACAACATTATTCAACATAGACCCGTTGGAGGCTTTTCCCCCCTATCCCTTTAAATATTGAATACTACATTTCAACTTACCTATACTATAAATTACCTAACTTTATTGAATTCACAATGTAACATATGAGAAACTGTGAATTTATAGTCACACATTTTTTAGAAATTTTCCCAATTACTTTTCATACATCTAATCTCTCAAAAAGACATTTTTTTTATATATTATTATAGGTAATTTCCGTTTTGATAGCAATGTAACGACACTTACACATTTCAGTAAGAAATAAAAAAAAAAAATTATCACTGATAATTTATCAGTTATAGTATTTTGATTCTTGGTTCAGACGCATTGTCAATACTAGTCCACAGATATTTTAAAATACAATAGTTTATTGTACAAATCTGTGCATTAGGATAATAGCAAGCGTTATATAATCTAAACAAATTATTGTAATAAGAATATCAAAGTAATCATGTTATAAATAATAGGTACTAGGCACTCTAAATCATTGATAAGATTACGAGTTAATGTTTTTTATAATACAAATTGTAAAATTCTCTAGGTTATATCATTCACAATTAAAATACCTACACATTTAAAAAAAGATTTTTTCGGGCATAAGTTTGTTCTGTCCCCCTGTCCAAGTAAAACGAATAGTAGGGGAGCTTCTCGTCCCCTTACGCAACCCTCCCCGGCTCCCCCCATTACCGCAGTGGTAACAATATATTTTGAGCGGGTTCAGTAACTACAGTATTTAACTAAATCGCTATGTAATGCAACCACACAAGATTTAAAACGTACCATGAAGCGTGCTCAATTTTATTTGTTTGATCCTCAAGTAAATTGATTACCATATAGGTTGGAATTTTCACTAGTGGTGATAATAGCGGTATCATACTATGGTCAGCATAAGAGGCTTATACCTACCTAAGGTTTAATCGTGGTTGGAACTTGGAAGTAAGACCACTGTCTTGCGCCTTGCGATGCCAATTCCGGCAACAATTTTGAGAAGAGGATAATATATCATATTAACCTAGCTGTCGCACACAAAAACCACGAAGGATTGTTTTATAAATATGATAATATAATGATGTAGTGGGGAGCCTTCTTATAGCCTTCTCTAATGAAAGATTATCTTTGATGCTATACAGTCGCTGAGGAAATCTGTTTGAGTATAGTCACAGAGTATTTCCTCTCGTATATTTTAAAAACCTTTTTATACTTGGCTCAAATTTGTATGATGGTAACTAGAAAATTTTAAAACTGTATAACGACTAGCGAAACATATATAAATATGTATAGCGGTGGACGAACTCAAAAAATAAAAAAAATGGTTGAAAACAAATTACATAAATTTATATAGTCTATTCCATTCAATAACTTAGCCTAACTTAACCTAACTTTAGTTAATACTTATAACATAATATTTTTTTCTATTTCGTTATTCAGTGGTTATTCAGAGGAATATAGCATACGAAAAAAAGGGCATCTATTCCACCGAAGATAAATGGGGCTTTATCCTATAGGTATAATGACTCATCCGGTGCTGGAAGTCAGTAGCCTATCTATTCGATAGTTTTTATAAAGTATATAATAAGTGATTTGATGTATAATATTATGGTACATTATTACAGGGCATGACATTTTGTGAATATAAGAATGTACAATTAGGTAACTAATAATTAGTAATTACTTTTGGATAATTTTTCATCTGACGACTATTTGAATTGATGCTGTGACCACCACAAGGTTCTTTGGGTCCATGTTTGTTGATGTTATTGTTGTTTTTACTAGAAGAATCTTTGAACAGTTTGATGTGACATTTTTTATCGAAAGTAGCCGTTATCGTGATCACAAGTAATAGCCAATAAATAATAAATGTATGGTACATTATATGAATCGTGTTTTTAAAACTGTGTTGTACTGTTACTGCGTGAACTCTACATTAAATGTAGTGGATTAGGCGATACTACGGTAGGTGCTTATATAAACTCGTAGGTATAGATTATTGTGAGTATTATGACTAAATAGCGTAGCTAGAGATAATAATATTGTTTGAGTGTCAATTGAATTATTTCTTTGAAGTTTAATCATAACACGTTTACGTATATGTCTAGGCATGTTGCGTTCGATGTGTTGGTGTATATATACCTATAGTACCTATAATACATCAAGGAGGTATGTGTGGTTTCCTGTTATGGCATCAAAATAAATGTGGGATAGTTCCCTCTTGAATTGTTTTAATAATAATTGTTCGCATTCCAAGAATCTATTGTTTAATGTTGATTCTGATATAATAACCATGGGTAATCTATAAATATTAAATGCATAGGAACACCATGAATCATGATAGGTATATTATTATGTTTGGTGGTTTGGCGTGGCGCGTTGGCTGCTGCCAGTTGAGGAATGCGACTAGAAGTAAATATTGGCCACAGCAACTAGCTTCCGGATGGGTGACCACCCGGGTTCATAGTAGTTAAAAACCTTGCCACACATGACACATACGACATACACGTGTTTGCTACCTACCATAACCGTAACAATCGTAAAAACAACCTACCGTACCAATCTGACCCCCACCACAGTCATAATCCCTACAACAGCTAATGGCCTTAGTCGCCGGCCCTTAAGTTCAATAAAAAAAATATTACGTACAAATGTACAATTATTAGGTATTATACTATAGTACTATAATTACAGAATATATGAAAATATTGTTTTATCTATTCTGTGTAATTGAATAATAAACTATTGGCCTATCAGACACATACTGTTGGGGCGAGTTTTTACTGTTTTATCGGCTAAAAAATACCGTTAGGGCGAATGAGTATGAAAGGCTAGTATTTTTAAAACTAAATATTTTTTTTCACAAAAAACTTGTAAATGTTATACCAGATTCTTCTTAAGTTTTTGTTGGTGTAACTTAAAAAAAAGTTAAGCATAAACCCACAATAATTTTTAAGAGCGTTTGAACTTAGAATTTTGACAAAATTAGTAGATAAATACATACAATTTTTTTTTTATATCAAAGATTTAAAAATTTGATACAAGATTGATTATAAGTTTGCCTACCTTTATCAAAAAAAAATTTCTGCCGGAAATTGAAATTACATTTTTATAAGCTCAGAAGCAAAATTTTTACAACATTGGATATTCGCTCGATTTCTCTTGTAGCGATTTTCTTATTTTGTTGTAATTCAAAAACGAATTACTATAGACACTTGAAATTGACATTAAATGTTTATTTTATCAATTCATATACTTGATAAAATTTTCAAAATATTTTGACTCGTTCTAAGCTGTTGATGGACATTTTCAATTTTCCTTTTTTTTCATTGTTTTTTCTATAAATATCAAAACAATTTTATTTTTTGGGTTAAAAAGCATGCAACTTTAATACTAGACTCTTGATAACTTGTTACAATAGCAGTTGAAAAATATTTAAAATATATAAGCACGATTTTTTTTGTAAGCGTTTAAAGTTCAAATGTTGACAATATTTATCAAATTGAAAATTAAAAACAATTTTCTAGTTAAAAATGTATACAATTTTCAATTTTTATAGCTAAGGACTGAAAATTTAAAACAAGGTTCCATTTAAGCAGGTTTTCCGTAACTAAAAAGTCTAATATATGTATAAATGCAGTTATTTTTTAGAGACATTTTAAGTTCAAATTTGGACATAATTGTATATTAACATAAAGAATAACTTTTATCATTTAATTCGGTTCCTCAACAGCCCAATATTACATAGGTTTATTTAATATTTTTCCAGAATCAATGGTTATTAAAGAATAATATTAATTCAACTTACCAGCTACCATATTAATAATAATTATTAATTAATAACAATAAAATAATTTTTTTAATTTTTTGCACAAACAAAATGTGTTGCTCGGCAAAATGAAAAAAAGTCATAGTTCAAATAATGAAAGCAAAATGGAATAGAAACATGAGTGTCCACAGGCAAATACATTTTAAGAAGCAAAACATTTAAAAAAAAAATTATTCAGTGGGAACATACATTAAAGACTGCAACCTATAATACCCAGATTCTTGAACCGAAAAAGCTGTTCTCAATTAGATCATTAAAGAATAATTATTCAGAGGGCACCAGGTTATCAAAATTCAAAATATGTATCTGTGTAAAAATCAATTCAGATTAAATCTGATAAAATTATAATATAGTAGTTAAAAATGCTGAAGACCTTGGTCTATACTCTCCAGATTCGGAGTGCCTACAAAACTATTCACAATAATTAGCTTATTAAAGAACTATACATAAGTAGCTGACGAAAATAAAAAAATTTAAAAAATTTACCTACCGAGTCCAGAGTTTAATATTATAATATTATTAATAGTATTAAGCATTTTTCGCACAACAAAATGTGTTGCCCGGCGAATTATATAGGCAATATAGGTACATTACTAATAAGTTCAATATTACCCATAGCTACATTGCAAGTATACTCTGCTTGTGTCAGAAAGTGGTTGCGCACAATCCAAAACGGATCGTATCGCTCAGCAATCACCCAAGTTCACACTTTTTAGAGTGAGTATGCTTGAAATAACCATATTCTTTCGGTGAACGGAGTAAAGATATAATATGATAAGTACAGTAGGCACATAAATCTGATATTCTGTTCACACTACCTGTCAATACAAGTACATCTGATCACAACGAGTTAATTATTGACTGTAATTAATTAACTTAAGAAAGATTATACAAGCACCGAATGATCAGAGCTTAAAAAAATTATACAAAAAATCAGGTTAAATAATGAAGTATAAAATTGGAAGGGGAACGTGGGCGCCCACTTTAATAAGCATGGATATGTTACTGTGAATGTCCGCAATTGGTGAGTGCTATGACAATCACCTAGTGAATGTCCAGTGTCCACATACAACTACTAAATTGGTGAATGTTAAAAAATTAAAATATTACAGACATGTACTAGTGAATGTTGACATTTACATTAGAATTTCGGTCAATGTTGACATACACAACACGGTTTTGGTTAATGTTGATATAGGTTACCTATTCGCACATAATATTATAGTATAATACTATAGACAATAATATAAAATATAAATGATATGTTTAGTTATAAATATTAACAATTACTTTTATTAATTATAATAATTATATTATTGAACAATATTATACCTGTATTATTAATTTAAATGATGATTATTTTGCCATACAAAAATTATTATTTTAAAAAAACGACGAAAATTGTTCTACGTATTGAAACATGACAGTTTGTCATGAGTCATGACATTTTGAACTGTATTAAATGCCAACATTTCTACAACCACACTTTTTTGTGGGGCACTTTGTTTTGCAATTACATCGTGTATACCCTTGCCCATCGGTTGATGAATTTGACGCAGAAGCTTGCTTTAAGGAAATTTGTTTATCCATTAGTACATCAGTGATTGATATTAAATTTTCTTTACATACTGAAAACTGGTTTCTGGTGTAGGTATAATTGATTTATAACGCCATTTTTGGTAGCTAATTTTTTAGATACCAAATTATTAAATTTATTATAAAATACTTCACGTATGTTTTCCATTAAAAAAAAATGTTTTGGTTATTGTGCAAATCATTATACTACGATAACACTATAATGACTAAAATGACAATATCATACAAAATGTTAACGAGGCAGCATATAGCATGGAAGTTATCCAGATATAATAACTAATAAGTCGCAGGGTAAGATAATAAAACATTTTATCGAAATTATCAGCTTGTACAATACCTTGTATCGTTGCATAGTTGTATATTAGTTAATAGCTAGGTACTAGAATATTAGATGAGATCAGAATAAATAATATCGGTATTACCAACATTCACCAATATCGGTATTTAAATGTCGACATTTGCTAGAAAATGTTTACAAATAGTACAAATTTAATCAATATGCTAACATTCACCAATGACTTTAGTGTATGACGACATTAACCGAAGACTGCCAGCACTCACCAATTGCGGACATTCGCAGTAACATATAAATATCTTATACAGTAGGAGCAGTGCTCCAGGAGCACACATTAAATACTACCGTCTACAATGTCCAGATTCTTATACCGAATAAACTATTCAGGATAATTAATTCATTAAAGAATAATAAGATTTAAGAGATTATTTTTATTGATTTTTAGATGGTAATATTTAAATATTTTCTTGCATTGTTGTGTTTACACTATATCGAATACCTTCGTAGTTAGTAGGAAAATATCATTGTAAAGCTCAAGACCAGTGATGATAGTCCACTACTCCACTATCTCTATTATTACCATAGCGTCCATAGCTTCAACTGACCATTGGTGAACTCAACTAATCTTCTTATGACTTATTTAACTAGGGCATATACTATGTACGGAGTCATATCCATCTCATCAGTGTAAACGTTTTGAAGCACATAATATAAGTGACGATTCTCTCTCTAACTGGAATGAATGGACAGAACTATGGTTTATTTAACTGTTGGTCACTAATTGATTTTGATTTTTACAATATATCAAATTTAAATATAATATATATGCGACATTTCTCTTCGCGCTTTTGCATATTAAGCATTTCATTTAGAGACTTGTCGCTTGCCGCTAATATGTGCTTCAAGTTATTGGGACATGGGTCCATTCATATAGTAGTATAGTACGTACCTATATGATTTTAGCATATGTCTCTAAAACGTGGGGTGCTATAATTGTAAATGCATCACAGATATTCGGCGGCTTTTACGTATTTGTGCTCACATATTCAACAAATCAACAAAATAAATTTAAAAAAATCTTTTTAAATTGTTGACTAGGTACATAAAGTTATACTAATAATAGTAAAATATGATTTAATTATTTTGTTTGAATACTATTGTAACCTGTCAGTTAATTTAAAAACTATTATAATTAATATAATATTATTTAAGTCATATTTGATTTTTACTTTTTTCATTCTTTTACATTTAAATGTTCAACTGTTCAATGTATATAAATTAATACTTTTGAACTACAAAACTAGAATGCGCTAGGTGGTGTTTGAAAGCATCGAACTTTTACTGAGTAAAAGGCACAAGTATCTAGGCCCAAGAACTTTTCATGGATGTCTATTTTTTTTTCTTCTTAAAAATCATGAATTGTCCCTCAACCATATTGTATCTATAGCTGCTGTGATAGTACCCCCCGTGTACCGTGGACTGCGGTGTGACCACATACCGGCGAGACCCGCATTCGGGCAGCTTCTTCCATTCGCTGACACCGCCGGTGTTATCTCTCCGTAGATAGTGCGCTTTCGTGATAAGTGCTATTATTATTATTATTACTATTATTATTTATTATTACTATTTTAATATTATGTACTATGTAGGTAGTACGTGCCGTAGTGCGTACGTGCAGTTTGTGTTCGTGGTTCGTCCGTGATCCGTCTCTAGTCGCGATATTCGTGTGTTTTTCATTCGATCGGGTCTGTGTGTCAACGTGTGTACGAAGTACGAACTACGATCTCGCACTTCGCCCGTGTGCTTGTGTGTATCCGTCTCTCTTTGATTGCGCGCGCTCTTGTGCGTGTGTTAAAAGAAATTTGGTAGTGCGTGAATCGGTGGTTTTTAGTTTTTATTTTCCGTTTCCGGGTGGTAATCATTTATAGTACCATAAAAAGAGTTCGTCCGTCGTCAGATCTTCCGAGTTCCGGTGTGTGAGCGGTATTTCTCTTGCGGATCTACACCTGCGCGGCCATCATCTCGATCTAAGTGCATAGCTACGAACATCAATTGTGAACTGACACGAAATTATCAATAGCCACTACACAATCGAGTAAAAATAAAACGCACTAAGTTCAATCATTCACACCATCATGTGAGGTAGGTATGCCAGGACACCAGAAGGTACTGGTCGAGTTTACTTCGATGAATGTTGTATGAATGTATTAATGGTTGCATTGTATTTCTTTCCCAGAATATGTCCTTGTAATGGGACGAAATCGAAACAGAAGAGCCAGCCACAGTGTTCAAAATACCAATGTACCAATGTCCCAGCGCAGTGACTATGTTGATCTATGTCGCAACATTATACGCGACATGGATCTGTATGGAGTGTGTGTGTTAGATAACTTCCTAGGTTATCAACGTGGTATGACTGTACTTGATGAAGTTTTGAATTTATATAACATGGGAGTGTTCAAGGATGGTCAATTGGTTCGAAATAAAGCAAGTAATAATCTCAAAACTATAAGAGGTGATCAGATCATTTGGGTTGATGGTCGTGAAGATTGTTGCAAACAAATTGGACAGCTTATAAGTGATGTTGATGCCGTAGTTATGGGATCAAACAAAATGAATGACAATGGTAAACTTGGAAACTATACCATTAATGGCAGGACCAAAGTAAGTTGTTAAGAGAACGCTTTGCTGACATTTGATGTCTCCATCTCACAAGTGCGAAACATAGCAAATTGTATGCTCAGCAGATCACGTTTGTTTAAAAACTAGAGTGAATTAACCTCTTATAAAATTTGAGAATAAGGTTATTATCTAAGGTCTCTCATAGGCTTTTTATTATTTTTTATTTTTAAGCGAGTTATGAGTATTTTAAAATGTACAAGTAATTTATAATTTTAAAACACATATCTCCTTCTAAAATTAAAGTATAATAAAAAGCCTATGAAATACCCCACTGTAATAATATCTTACCTTTAAATTGTATTAGAGATGATTTAACTTTAATTTTTAAACTAACTTAGTTAAACATGATCTGCAGACTACAACATTTGTTAAGTTACGCATATGTAAGATGGAGATAACAAATGTCCATGTAGCATCCTCTTAAGAAAAATTAATTATATTCAAGAAATTGATGTACAAAATAAATAATGTATTGTTAGTCTAGACCTAGCTTTACGTAGAATGTATAGGATATTGTTAGGGCATTTATGTATACAATAAACATTGGTAAAATTAAATAGTCATACAACAAACTTATTGAGCCATACTGCCCCGAGTAAGCTAGAAGATTATTATGTTTCTGCAACATATGCTGTATCTAAGTTGTTGAAAAATTCACGAGTACTAGGTAAATGCATGGTAAAATAACTAAATTAAGCAAAATTGTCTTAATCATAAGCATTTATATGGCATTTTTATTTAGTTTAGTCTATAGAAAAAATAATAATTTTATAAATTTAATATTTTATAATATGTAGCTTTCAAATATTCTAAACTACAGAGTACTGACTACTGGAATAAAACCCAAATAACTTTATTCAGGTATTAATATTTAATAAAATAGTAAAATAGCTCATACCAATACTAAGTAACAACTTAAAAAGTAAAAACTTGTTTTTCCAAAAAAAATTTCTCGAGTGACATGCCATTTTTAAACTTATGGTGGCAGCATAAGTAGTTATTACTATCACCTAATTTCAATAAAATATGCCTGCATAAAAATAACTTTTGATTAAAACTAAGACTTCAACATGTTTATAACATTTTATAGCTATCTGTACCCATTTCTACACATCCTTTTAACAAATTAATTACAACAATTACAAATATGTGCTAAGATGACATAATAGTTATTAAATAATTCTAATTGTGGTTCTATTTATTTGACTATTTCCTTGTATTTGCTAACATTACTAAATCTAAAATATTCTAAATTATATTACCTAAATATGACACTAAATATTTATTTAGTCTTATAACTTAAATTTAACCAGGTGAATTTAATTATCTGTCACTATTTATTAAAAAGGTTATTTCTTTTTTCTAAATAATAGCTACAATCATTTTAAATGCATAGGTACATAACGATTATCTATGAAATATTTTTCTAATAAGATTATGAATATGCAGGATCGACATACTTGGAGGCACAGGTCACCAAAATCAAAAGGGGTATCTAAATTTGAATTTGAGAGTAAACGAGCTCCAAAATAAACCTTGCACTTGGTACGGAAAGAGCTGAAGCCAGCCCTGTGAATTGATGTATTAAATATTGAACCATTAGTTTGTGGGCCAATTGGCCTGTTTACTCTTGTATTTCATACATACTTGTTTGAGATATTTTACTCAGATTTACAAATGTAGTCTCTTTTCAGTTTCATTTTAGCGGATCAGGGTCAAGGCTATAACATCTCTGGTTTCCCGCATATACTATACTACTTACCCCTAATGACTTATATTACCAAATAAATATTATTTGTTTTGTATATCTTTTACTATTACAATGCTGTTGATTTTTTTCTTGTCATTCTCAATTTTTTGTTAAAATTAAACGGGCTGAACCCTGAACACCATAGGATTTCAAATAAACAGCTATATGCAGTGAATAATTAGCTATACTTGGGTCTTACTTTATTTAGGTATAGGTTTTTAGTATTAACTTTTATATCTAGTTAAATTACATAAATTTATTTTAGGCTATGGTCGCTTGTTATCCAGGACATGGATCTCATTATGTGAAGCATGTAGATAATCCAAACAAAGATGGCCGATGCATTACTGCGATATACTATTTAAATAAAGACTGGGATATTAAAGTAAGCTCTCAAGTTAAATATTAGTAGACATCCAATATTTATGTTTAGTCTGGATTATGAAATTAGTTGTATTATTATTATTGATTGTTTTTTTTTATGTAGTTTTATAATGATTATATAAATGAATAAAAATTAGCTCTATAGGTAAATTATTTGAATTTCTTGTTATATTATCAGTAAACGTAAATAAATTAATGTTCTCATGTTTCTGATTTATTATTATATTTAATTTCTTATAACATTTAATAGCATTTTTACCGTACAATTAAGATTATACAGAAACATTACATTGATAAACTTACTAAAATATCTCTATTCTTTAACGCCGAAAAATTGATTCATGGAATTAATATTCTGTATAACAGTATTCAAAATTATTCTATTTGTGTTTACATAAAATTGGTCACTAACATGGTTTAATAATTTTAAAAATATAAATTCTAATAAGCTATGATTTAATAATTCTAAATAATAAAATTATTGAATTAATTTGCTTTATAGGAAAATGGTGGCTTGCTAAGAATATTTCCGGAAGGTTGGAGTGATCAAGTAGCTGATATAGAACCATTATTTGATCGTATATTATTCTTTTGGTCTGACCGAAGAAATCCTCATGAAGTTCAACCAGCTTTTAAAACTAGGTGGGTTTTGCATATATATACAGTGTGATTCCTTTTAAAGGTAACACTAAATAATTCTGTCCAGTGACATCGGATTAATATGCGGTTTTCGGAAAAGGATAAGGAATACATAAATACACATTTATTGATGATTTTTACATTTTTAGATCTTTCAGTGTGCGCATGCGCAATACAACTTGCATTTTTTTTAAATGGCAACCGGTGTTTTTAATACCAAATTCGGATTGACCAAATTTTTTTAAGTCGATTTGGTCTTTTTTACCATAGCTCTAAAATCAAAATTGACTAAATGGCAACGAGTCAAAGTTTCGATCAAAATTATTGAATTTTTCAACAATCATACAAGAATTTTATAAATTTTTTTGTATCAGTAGGTTTGCAAATTATTAAAATGGTTAAATGATTTAATAATATCTGCAAACCTACGGATACAAAAAAATTCATAAAATTCTAGTATGATTGTTGAAAAATTCAATAATTTTGATCGAAATTTTGACTCGTGGCCATTTAGTCAATTTTGATTTTAGAGCTATGGTAAAAAAAGACCAAATCGACTTAAAAAAATTTGGTGTTAAAAACACAGGTTGCCATTAAAAAAAATGTAAGTTGTATTGTGCATGCGAACACGGAAAGATCTAAAAATGTAAAAATCATCAATAAATGTGTATTTATGTATTCTCTATACCCTTCCGAAAACCGCATATTAATCCGATGTCACTGGACAGAATTATTCAGCGTTACCTTTAAAAGGAATCACACTGCATCTACTTTTTCTTCTAAAGTATGCAATCAGAGTTTAATCAATTTATTTATTTATTTGGTTTAGGTATGCAATTACTCTTTGGTATTTCGATGGTAATGAGAAAGAAGAAGCTGGAAGAAGATTTCAAGATGCAAGTCAGTCTAATATCTGTTGTTACCAAAATGTTTGTTATTTATATTTTGTTAGAATAATTTATTATTTTAATGTTATATTTATATTTTTCAGGCGACTTAAATAGTATGCAAGTTCCACAGTTGTGAAAATATCACGAGTAATATTTCATTGACTAGTAAATTGGACTCTTGAATTCTGTACTGATCTTAAATAAGAATTTGCGTTACTCAAAGTGGTGATCTGTATACTGATCAACTCAGTAATGGGATTAATGTTTTCAATCTGTGATTTAGTCTACTGACCCAAGTACAATTGATTCCTTAATATAATTCAAATAATTATTTTTGGATTTTAATTAAATGGCTCAAACCATTTTAACCTATAGGTAGAAATAAGTAAAAAAAAAAATTGTAAATTTTTGAATAAAGTAGAAAATAATAATGTTTATTGTAAATTTAAATATCACAACAGACTTGTATTTTAAAAAGCAACCTAATAAATTATTGTTATTATTTCAAAAAAAAATTTGTTACCATTATGATGTATAATTTAAAGTTGATAATACGTTATTTTCTATTCAAATTTGCATAATAATATGTTCTTATTTGTTAAATTGTTGATTAGTATACAAGTATATTCCTGAGTACTGAAAATATTTGTTAAGTATTTTCTATTCAGTGTTCACCGTAACACATTTTTTTCATATACCTACTGTTTAACTACTTTTTGTGATATCACATGCAATTTTTTTCTTATTTACTGTTTTTTCTTATATATGACATTTCTTTAAAAACAACATTAATAAATATTTTGTGTTTTTTATGAAAAAATCTTAACAACTTCTATAATCCAGTTTTTTATTTTTAATTTAACATTTTTGTTGTGTTTTATTGCTTCAATTTAAATAGAAGCATTTATATTACATTTTTGAGCTAAACAATTTTATTAAAATGTTATAATGTTGTACATAATATTCTCTTTTTGTGTGTTTGTAAATAAAGGTTTTTTGTATTTACAATTTTACAAAATGTTATTGCTCGAGTTTATTGTATTACATTGGTTAATTTCAGTCCAATTCATTTGGTTAGAATATATCCCTGGGTCAGTTGTATATTTAATCAATATGCACCACAATATTAACCCGACTAATGAAAGAACTAGTAAACAGCTACGTTTTGGCTCTTGAAATTGAAACATTTCTCGGAAGTCAGGAAATCCCATGTGATTGCAAAATTTATGAGCCATGATTGGTCCTAAAACGTTTCCAGTGGAGATAAATAGCAGTGCTGAATATGCCCCAAATATTGTAGTATACATAAACTGAAACACTAAAGCAGCAAATACTAATAATTATGAAATAAATATTTAATGATAATTTTCAAAACAAAACATTATCTTATGTATTATCAATATAAATTGTTATAATATAATTATACTCTGTCTAGCGAGAGATCAAATTGGTCTTGTGTATTCTTGACGTAGAGGAACAGTTTAAATAGCTGGGAGTCATGCAGAAAAACTGATTACAAAATATTCCCTTGCTATGTAGAGTACACTGCATGTCCACGGAAACAGAAACCAAAATTATTTATAGGATATTGAGTAATGACTAATGAGTAATGAGTGATAAAGTGTACCCTGTTTCCGCGGACACAGGGTTTTAAGTTGTAAGTAACCCTTCTTCAGAATATTTCAACATTAGTTAGTAGTTATATCCAAGTACATAGTCCTTGCGTGAGATTTGACAATAGAGATTAAAACAATAAAATGTTTATAAGAATTTAAATAGATACCTGACAAAATAAAAGCATCTAAACATGGTACACCCGCTCGCATTCTTTCTATCCATTGATTAAAATGAGCTAAATAAGATGTAAAATAAGAGTACAGATTAGATTTGTAGCCATATTAATTAAACAGTTCCATTACCTGCTCCAAAAAATATGGGACAGATGAAAATAGTGGTCATTGGCTCGAAACATTGAAGTAACAGAGGTATAATGCAAGCTCTAAAGGTAAATTCTTCAGATATTGGCGCCACCACATAATTTCTGAGCCAAATCAAATCCGTTAACTTTGATTTTATATTTTCAATACCTGAGAATAATAAATTTTAAATTATTAAATTGTGTTAGGTATATCATATTACTAGGTAAGCTTTTTAAAACTTACTAAAGATGTTTTTTAATTGAATGTTTTTACAACAAATTAAACATATTGAACCCAGGAATAATATACATGTTAAAAAAAGTGAAGAAGCAGCAGACATAAATATTCCATCCCATTTCAAACCCAACCAATACCAAATAGGTACCTAAAAATATTTATTTAAATTTTTAAGAAAATAAAAATAATGTTATAATAAGTATGTCTTACTTTAGTTTTGTCGTTAATGAAATACCATGTATATAATGGTGAAAATATTAGCATGAATGATACACTAAGAAATCTTTTCTTTATAGTTGACGGATGATCTCTTAGTACAAGAACAGAAAACAAGTAATTAGTAACCAAATAGATTTATAAAATCAGAATATTACTCATACTTGGTATTTATTGACTTATTGTTTATGAATAAATAAATTATGAAATTACCTAGAATGTTGTGAATTCCATACATATAAGCTGGAGACATATATCACAGATAAAAAGAGGCTTTCCAGAATACATTTTAAGTAAGAACATTGGTAATTTAATTTGTCAATATTCATTTTAGGATCAAATATGAAAAATGTCTTGTCATTTTTTCCGCATATAGTGAATAATGTTGTTGATAGGCTATTAACAGGAAAATTAAAATTTGTGTAATCCAAAATAACTTGTTGATTGTTAAATGCCTATTTATTTGTTTAAAAAGTTTTAGTATAATATTGACAAGTATTAAACTATGATATGTCTAAATTATCAACATTTTATGAGATTGAAAATTTCAAGAAAATTGTAAAATAATGTATTTTCCAAGAGTACATTGTGTTATTGAAATTATTATCAAATACTCAAATGCAAATTTTGTTTGTTTAATTTGAAAACTGAATTTTTACTTAATATACAATACCATGGGTACTGAAACAATGAACATTTTATTATTTAATGTTTTCAACTCAAAATTTGTTGAATTGATTTACATTTAAGGTGGTCAGAATGTTATGTTAAAATGAAATTAGTATAAAAAATACCAATTATATAAATATGTAATAAGGTTTAAGATTAAAATAATTCCAAAACACAATTTTTCTGAATAATAACTACTTACCTACCTCGTAGGAATTTAGGTCAAAATTCCAAATCAAAATATATAACTCATTACATTTATATATTAATAAGGATAGTAGTATAACATAATTATAATAAATTGTTTATCTATATTCACTTTTTGTTGAAAACAAATAATAAAAAAACATTTTTTAATATTATCAAAGCTCACCAAACTCAGCTCATAGATTAACCAGTTGTATACAAACATCCAATAATTGGGACATAAATAACAAAAATTTGATTTGAAAATGTAGCTGACGAATCAAAAATTGCACAGCACTAATTGGACCATCATTGATCAAAAAAAAAAAAAATTAAATTATAACATATCTGTAAGGAAATATAATGATAGCAGGAGGAAAATCAGGATTTCTTTATGCCATTGCTATTTCTAAATTTTATTACAAAATAGAATATTCAACATTGAATTATTCAATTTACAATAATAATACTTTAAAAAGTTTGTGACTGTTTATAAAAACGTTTTTCTAAATTTGGATATTTTGACTATTACCAATTCATAGGTAGGCCACTACAAGGATATAACTATTGTTTTGTGAAAAAAATTAATCTTAGTTCATTGAGTAGATATCTATAGTTTTCATACTTTTTTTGTTGATGTTTGGCACAGTAAATATTTCAACTAATAAATATATTATAAAATATGTTAATTTTTTAATTTTATAAAAATATAAAAATATCATGATTACAAATATAATATAATACATTAAAATTTAAAGGCTGTTCTTAAAATGTCTGCTTAAGTGTCGGTTAACATTAACCGGATGATAACAGATATTAGTAACTGCAGGATTCTTATTTCCTACTGTCAAGTGTCCGTTAACTTTCACCGGACATTGTAATAACGGCTCTTAATTAATTATAACTTAAAATAAATAATTAAGTTATCTTATAATTTTTTTTTTTGTTGAAATTGAAGACATTTTACTGTTTTATTTTAATAAAATGAGCAATGTGTGATTTTATTATTCAACAGTTTTTATTTTGAATGTAAAAATCTGATGAATAATTCAAAAATTTAAAGTTAGTTTCAATATCTTCGTATACATCATTATCAGAATAAGGTTACCGAATTACTTAACATTATGTATTGTATTAAATCCGCCTTTTTAAAATTATCACTTAATTTAAATTTGAAGATCATTACTTTTAGCCTTTGGGTTTTAATTAAAATTGAAAACTCCACTCATTATTGCAAACATGATAAGTTATTAAATGTAAAAACAATTTAATTTATGTTAACCTAAAAGTAATTCGATTTTTGAAATATAATGGTGGAGAAACTGAGAACATAAAAAAAAAATGGTAATACATCTAAGCGACAATTTTATATTTTGATGTATGATTATTGTATAATTATTTACCTTTTATTTGAATTAGTGCAACACATACAATTCTTAATATGATTTAAATGACTATTATCTCTTACATTAACCCATAAATTCAACGAGTAAAATAATCGAGTACTATTATTTAACTTTTTTCGCCTTAGAACTATATACAATTACAACTTGAGAAGTTAAGAAGGAACATTTAAAATTCAGACGGAAGCTTAGAGCTCCATCCAAAATATTAATATACAATACATATTATTCTATTATAACGAATAACACAAAACATATTACCTAATATTTACAGGCTACGATACTACGATAGACGCATAGAGTAATATATGCATATTTTCCTGAGGATAGATGATAGTGGCAACTGTGAACTAAAGAACAAAAATTAAAATTAAAATATGACAGGTGCTATCTGTTATCGATCAGTGATAAGTACTATCAAATATGGAATGTCTTGGATTCAGATAGCCCCTCGGGTTCAAATGGTTCAATTACTCAAAAATATCATTTGGGGGGAGGGGGGCGAGGAAGATCTTTTCATATTTTCTAAAAATGAACTTTGCTTAGTACCAAAAACTTAATTTTGAATTTGGGGGACTTGGCATGTACCCGGAGTTCTAAGTCTCGTTTCCCCCTAATTGCTCCATTACAAATTATAACGATAAATAAGTTGCTGTCAGTGAGAAAAGTAAAATACTAAAGACGTCGCAGTTTCGAAATAATAATAGCTGGTGCTATGAAAATAATAATATTTACTCGACGACGTGTCAAACGTCATCGGCACCGAGTAAATAATTCAGGTAAAAGTTGACAGAAAAAATCGTTTACAGTCCGAGTACATCAGAGGCCTCGATAGGGAGCGGACGGCTGGGCCGAGTCCGGAGAGCGAAATCTGAAAAGAAAACCTAGAAATCGCGTGCACAGATACGAAAAATATAACACTGCTCGCCCGAAGACGATAGAAGAGATCCCCCACACGCCGAACGTGCCGTACACCCGTCTGGGACAGTGCGACGGCGGTGGCGGTACCGGGTACGTTCGTCTGTTCTCCGTTGTCCGGGGCATCACGTGACCGGTTCCGGGACGCGGCATTGGTTCGAAGGGGCGCCGCCGACTCAGTGGCACACAAATACACAAAGCGTGCGACCGCGACCGCGTCTGCATTATTTTTATTTTTTCATTAATGGTCGTCGTCGTCGTCCGCCGTCGTTCGTCGCCGCCTTCGCCGACCGCGAGTGGGTGAGTGCTCGGGCGGCCGCTCGGTACTCTCCGTGAGCGAGGGGTGGTAGTGGCAGTAGTAGTAGTATTTTATTGTAGTAATCGTAGTAGTACTGTAGTAGTAGTAGCAGCGGCAGCGATTCGGCGGTGGTCAGTGAGGGGTGCGGTGGGGAGACTTTGTGTGGCGCTTCGGTGCGTGCGTGCAACAGACAGAGAGAGACACAGAGTTGGAGAGAGCGGGAGAGTGTTGGAGAGAGAAAGAGTGTGTGCAAGAGAGAAAGAGTGTGTGCAAGAGAGAAAGAGTAGACGTTTGCCGAGAGAGGAGAAAAAATGCCCGTGCGACTTCACCGCCGCCGCCGCCGTCGTTCATGACCAGCTAGCAGCAGCAGCTGCCTTGTGCCTCCTTTCTTTTGTTTCGCCGCCGACCCAAACCGCGAGAGCGTGTGCATGCGCCCGTGTGCTCGTTGGTGCGTTCGTGTGCGCAATTGTGTGCGTGCGGGAGAGCCGAGTTGTGGTGTTCGGTGTGTGTATTATGTGCGTGTGAGCTACAGCCTAGTGACTACAGTGACTGTGTGTGTGTGTGAGAGCGCCGTCGTCGTCGTCGTCGTCGTTGTCGTCGCCGCCGCCGCCGCCGCGTTCGCGTATACACACACGTACGCAACGTAATATAAATGTTATAAAAAATAATAATAATACTTAAATATTCTTATAAATAATACTATTGTTAATCTAGAGTAGGTTTAGATTGACGGACCGCAGAAGCCAGTGTATGTGTGTCTGCGTTTGACGTCTGTATTTTAGTATTTATAAATAAAATTGTGTACGTGTGCGCGCGCGGTGTCCGTATGTATCCGTCGTAGGTATTCGCGTTCGCGTGCAATAATAATAATACAAATTATAATAATAAAATAATAATAATAATCAATCAATTTTGTGATACATTTTTTACCCGTTATACTGTAGGTACATTTTACAGTCGTTTCGTTTTATATACCATTTCGTCGTCCGACCGTACGCGACGCGTTTTAAAAATTGTACGAAAAACTTCCTCGAAGAGAATGCCGAGCGCATCGTTCAGCTCGACTCGTTCTTATACGCGGAGGACGAGGAGAAAAGGCACCAACCGTCTGCCTATACCGTCTAGGACGTCGAATTCCGGTGAGTACTTACCAATTGCTTACCAGACTTTTCCAACAGTTTCCCCCAGCAGGATATGGGGTGGGGTGGGAGGGGGAGTCCCTCGGAGGTGCCCCCATGACAATGAGCCTCGCTCGACGGTCCAACGAGAAGCGATTGCTTTCAAGGTAAAATGTGTTGCGTGTGCGTGTGCGTACGACTTTCCGAATCGATAAACGGGGCCCCGCGCGGGGCCTTCTGCATTCCACTGCACGGCAATGGTAGTCTCGCGCCGCCGACCACCGGATTTTAGATCATATTATTCGGGGGGTGCTTAGTACCGCAGGGTCACTCACGGGTGACGGGACGCGGCCAACCGGTCTGACACTCGGGCGTGTGCTGGTGCTGGTCCATGCACGGGAAGAGGGGGAAAATGTAATTACCAATAGAGAAATGGGTTAGAACAGAGTTAGGACTTGGGTCTTCCGATTGTATACCTTAATGGTATGTCATCATTTCTAGGTTCTAGTAAATGATCCATCCGTATCGATCATTGTAAGATAGATACTTTGGTCGCTTTGGATATTTTGTTTGTACTTTTTTTACTAGATCCTTAGATTATCAGTCGTAACCTTGTAATTGTAGGCCTAGTGCAATAATACCGTCTTCTTATTTCATAAGTGTTGTCTATTAGCGTTATCTCTTCAATAGTTTACTATGTTAAGATATTATAAAGGTATGTAGAGATACCTGTATAGTAGAATATATTAAACTTTCAGGGTCCAAACGGTAGACAGGATTTTGATGGCCGTCAAATAATGTTCAGTTTTTTTTGTGTATAGGTGTAGAGCGAGGTGTAAAGTTAGGTTTTAGTAAACCAGACGTTTTTGCCGGATGGTCAGTTTACCCTGGTTTGATGGCTCTAGTTTTTATTAACCAGCCGGAAAGTTTGATTGTCTGTATTGGACCATTATTTCTGTGTATATTCTTACCTAGGTATCTGATAACTATTAATAATTTATAATAAATAAAGAAATTAATTTGTAGGTAAATGGTTATGACTAAGTAGATAGGTACTTATTGTGTGTTTCAAAAATATTGTTATGATTCATTAATTTTAGTTAAACTATTATCAATTACCCATAATGAATAATAAAATTACAATAAAATATTAAAAGACTATTAAATAACAATTGTCTTTTCTCAAATACTAGCGTTAATTTGTGTAGACCTTGTTTTAAATAATGAATATTTTTATTTATAACCATACATTTACTTGTTAGTTTATTTCAAGGAGGTTTAATAAAGAAAAAGAAATCAGAGCTGAACCCATTATAAATTACTCGTTCATGGGCCAGGGCCTTGAAACATTAAATTCATTTAAATCATTGAAGCGTTGAATTAAATACCTTCTTCTATTTAATGAAAACATTGGAATCTAGGTACTTGTATATTATGAAACATGTACTCTAAAAAGGGTATTTTTTTATCAATTTCTTTTAAATTGTCTTGTAAATTGTAATCTTGATGTTGATTGTAATGATATTACATGGCTACATTATGTTTTAATTTGTGAAATAGTGTTCCATATAAATCAATTTTTAAATTTTAGTTGATGAAAATAAATACAAATTTACCTAGATCAATGTTTATGAATACCTACCTATCCTATATCTTTATCTCATAAAAACTTGAGTTAAAATTATACTTATGAGTAATGACACTTATTATATTTATATGGTAATTTTAAAACTATATCCTGCATTTTTAGTTTTTGAGAATCTAGGTATTAGCATCGGTAGTCAGTGCTGGTGATGGGTATTGCGGGGCCCTAGACAAGGTATTAGCCATTAGGTACCCCAGAGGAGGGTAAAATTCTAGCTTTTTTTAAAATCAGGATTTAAAAAAAAAATATTGTTTTTCTTCGAATTTTAAACATTAAAAATATTAATATTAGGGTATTCTTATCCTTTTTATTATTATTATGTGTTATCACAAAATTATTTACAAATAATAAAATAATAACTAATTGGGTACATACAACAACAATTTTATATAATTAAAGTAAGAACATATGAATTTTAGATACCTAATCAAATAAATATTTTAAGAATATAGCTCTTGTCCTTTCTATAATACTGCCACACGGATCTACGGCAATACACGGAAATTCTTTCCAAATTAAGAAAGACACAACAATAACTATAGAGAGTATAAATATTTATTGTAGGGATCCTATCCGACAGGTATCGTCAAAATATTACTCTTCCGCCGTATCGATAACGATTTACTTTGTGGTTAAAATTAAGCTACATTTTTTTGGCTAGATTAAGATATCATTTTCCAAATAACTGGTGTTAGGAATAATAGTAATATAATACATTATTGTGTGACATGTAGTACAGAATAATACATTTATAAATTTATAATTTGTTAATGTCATATTATGTAAAATGTCAATGTGTCTTACGGTATTAAGATGATAATTCAAATTTGTGGAGCCCTTTAACAAGTGCGGGGTCCTGGACATATGTCCCATTTGTCCTCCCATAGCTCTGGTACTGTAGGTAGTACTGCATTTCAACAACCTATACTGGTCCATGTATCTATCGATGCTGATACTATTGTTACTCCCTGAGAGCACTAATTGTTGTTTAGATCATCATTGACCCTATCTGTCCAACAATGTCTTGGGCGACCCTTAGGTCTTTTCTCTTTTATTTTTCCTTCCAAGGCTTTCTTTAAGGTATGCATTGATTCTGGGTTTTTGATAAATGTGTTGTGCATCTGCATTTGAGTCTTCATTAGTTCTTCTTCTGTACACTTGATTTTTTAAAATAGGCCCATAAATTCTTATGAGTACTCTTTCAAATTGAGCTATTTTTTCTCTATTTCCCTTAGATGTCCAACAATTTTAACCGCAAATTCTACAACTGGTTATAGAAAAATTGAGTACAGGTGTTTCTTTAAGTGTCTAGATTCTAAAGAGCAGTTTTCACTTGAGTTCTTCCAAAGCATAATAATCATTGTTGTTCGCAGTAGATATCATCAATTTAGCTTCATTATGCATATTATTCAGTTGATTTATGTTATTCCAAGATATTTGAAATCTTATTGGGAGGGTTCTTTACTACCAGGTACAATTTGTATCTTGACCCTTTAATCCTGGCTAAATATTTTGTTTTGTTCTAGTTCACTTCCAGGCTCATTAGTTTCACTGCCCCTATTAATTCATTTGTTCTTGTCTCTGCTCCTTTGGGCGTATTGCCTATTATAACTATATCATCAGTAAAGGCAAGAAGCATATTATAAAACAAAAATATGATAATTAGATACTTATCACAAAAAATGTTTTTGTCTATACTTTATTTTAAATATTATTTAATTATTTATATTATTATTTAGGTGGAGTTGTTGAAGCTGGAGTAACATGTGAACCTTTAGTTGCTGCAAGTGGTAGCTATGCAACTCCAGGGGGTGCTAGTACTAGTACTAGCTTCCAACATGTGCCACCTTATGATCTACGTGGCCGAAAATCACCTTTACACTTACATGATGCTAGTACAGCTGGATTTAATGCTACAGCACCAGTACATCCAACTGCTACTCGTCCTACATCACCTACAGCATCAGCTACCGCATCAGTGTTGCAGTCGGCTGCTACACCACCTTTATCTCAGCCTGCCCGTAAACGGCTTAGGCGAAATACTTCTTGTACAATTACTAGCTCTGACAGTAAGTGATCGATTTATTTTAAACTTAAATAAATGGTAAATTTACTGTTTTGCAATATTTTATCATTGCTTTCTGCTTTTAAAAATATGTTGACTTAATAATATTACATACTTTTGTAGGTAAATTATTGAAAAGTTAATTATATTAACGACATTAAATTCATTTAGATTCTTCTTTTTTTTAGAAACTATTAAATACAATTAGGGATATATAACATGTAAACAATGAACCAACAATGAACCCTTTGAAAGAAAGGAAAACTCTAAAAGTTTCAAGTTATCATTTTTATTAAGAGGATGCCATACTCACCATACCCTATGTCTAAATCTTACAAACACAATACATTGTACGTTTAGAATAATTAATTTAATCCATGTGTTTAATTTTCAAGTCAATGGCCCTATAATCAAATTTAGTTGTAAAAATACTATCTAGGTGATGGTATAGGTTTTTTTTTTAAATTTAAATTTTAAAGCGAGTTATGAGTATTTTAAAATAGTAAATTGTTTTTACATCTTAAAATACTCATAACTCTCTTTAAAATTGGATTATAGAAAAAAACCTTTGTCATCGACTAGATAATAATCTACCACTAAATTTGATTGTAGGCCGATTCACTCAGATTAAACATAACAGAGTTAAATTAATTATTCAGAACTTACTATGTGATGTTACTATTACTATGTTATGTGTTTGTAAGACTGAGACAAAGCATGAGGGCATGGCATGACATGCTCTTAATAAGAAATCAAGTCTAGTTTGTACCTATTTTGAAGAAGTTGTTTTTTCAAATTTCTCTCAGATGAGTTTACTCATGTTATAAAATGTTATATAGATTTGATTAATTTAATAATCAATAACACAACATATTACTAGTTAGGTTAGATAATGCAATATCTGACCCCCTTCTAAAAATCATCGGTTAACAATTTCTTATTTGTTTTTTGTAAAATGAAAAACCATTTTTTATATAATACCTAATAAATAATATAAATTTTCAGTTGATACCATTTAAAATATTTTATACTAAAATTTTCACATATTCTAGCATTTATTAATTCACATACATGAATCATACGTATTTTACTTTGTTACATTCATATATTCACGATATTAGTGTATGTTTGTATTCACTTAAAAAAGGAAGACCCCTAGTTAAGATTAGAGTTTGGTTTTTGCAGTCTTTCCTATTTTATAAGTTTAATACGAAGTTATGTCAGCTATAAATTTAGTAGAATAAATACATAAAATTCAATTTTTATTTTGTAGTTGTTATTGGGGTATATTTGACTTTTAAGTTGCTTATTTTAAAAACCAATATTACATATTAACAATGATTATTAATAATAAATTATAGTATACAAAGTATTAAATATTAATATTAGGTTTTAACCAAGTTAATGAAATAAAGATTAACAAATTTAAAAATAAAAATTATAACAAATAAGTGAAATTAACAATCCAAATATTTCTATAGTGATACTCGGGACTACTATAGATACAGTGTTCGCGTGATACATTGAATGCATTCAATCCTGTTTCATAATTTTATGCTGGTTTTCCAGATCATATTTCACTATATTTTAAATTTTAGATCTAAGATTTTAATAATCTATGCGGAAAAGTAATCTCGTTTATAAATAACAGTAATTGTATTATTTACAATAATTGCATTACCTCGCCATATAATAATGAAAATTGTTTGTATATCTACTATATATGCATAAAAAATTAATGGTGTATTCAATTATACTTAATTAATTTTTTTTTTCATTGGAAATTGTTGTACCTATTTGGATATGTTTTCTTATAATCATTTTTGTATTTGGTCATATTTCCCTTTGGATATTTTTGTTTGCATACATTTCTGTATTTGCACATTTTTGTACATGAATAATTTTTTTGATGGCTAATTTTGATATACCTAGACTTATGTCTGTATGTATACATATTATTATTATTTTAATTGTTAGGTGTATTAATATTGCTGTTAAAGGAAATATTATTATAATAAGTAAAGACAAGAATAACATTTTTAAATTAAATGAAGATATTATTGTCAGTTGTATAACAAATAAATATAAATGAACAATTGTATGCTTATGCATTTGTGATATGATGCCGGTGGATTTGGTGTTTTTCTTTACGGTAGATTTTGGTTTTGAAAAAAAAACAATACTAATAAAACTGATAGGTACCTTATATACCTATGCCGAATTATTTGTGTGTTCACTTTTTAAATATTTAACGTTTATAAATTATCTACATTATCTTACCTACTATATCTTTTATATTAGTCTAATGTACTTCTTTTTGCTTACAAAAAAAATTGGTCTTCTGATACTTATTTAATTTTAAAATAAGATATAATTCCTAAGCTCTTAGTGAAGGAGGGCATCCTGATACTCAGTAGCCAACAAACAAATATAACTATCTGTATTATTTATATAGATTAGGCTTGAAGTTGGAGAAGGTCCAAAGCAAGTATTTTAATTATGTGCTTCTATAAAATATATTAACTTGAGATATTTCCATGATTGAATCCCACTTGCATTTCCTTTTTCTTTAAGTATAATACATAATATACAATTATATTTACTTTTTATGTATGTAATACAGAGATACTTGTCTACTTATATCCCTTTTGAGTTTCTTTTATTTATACAAATTATAAATTAATTGAATTGGATTTTTTGTTTGAAAATTAATAAAAACTATGCTTTAGTACCTAATTATTTTAAAACATATGTTATATGTAGGGCCCGGATTTAAATGCACTTAAAACCATACAGATATGCTCTAAAAAATAGCCAAAAATGCCCTTATGAAATGCATTTTACCACAAAAATGACCTTAAAAATGCCCTTAAAAAATACAAATTACCACAAAAATGACCTTAAAAATGCCATATATTTTTTTTTATACAAATTGTAATTTATAAATAAGACATAATAATTATTTTATTAAAAAAAAACTGAAAATTTTAAATATTGACTGATATGATGTTGACACGCATGTTTTGGCCGTTTTAGGGGAAATATTATTCATTCTAAACATCTACAGTCAATAATAAATTAAGATAAGATAAAAACTAAATCGAAAAAAAAATGACAATGTATATGGAAAAACCCGATAAACCTTCTTAAATATCAAGAAAATAATTTATCTTTATCTTAAATTTTTGAATAGTCCAAGTTTTATATCTATTTTGAACAAATATGCATTAAAAACCAACAAAATAACCCAATAATGCTAAAAATGCTCTAAAAAAGAAAAAATGTCGAAATATGCAAAAAAAAATGCAAAATAAAATTTGTAACTTTCAAACCCTCGTTACATGGAACTAATTATGTACTTAGAAAGCATTGTATATGATCAACCAAAAAAATATGCACTTTGCATTGAAATCCGGGCCCTAGTTATATATTATTATTAAACATGGTCTAAATAAAGTTCCTAACTTATGATATTGGTGCTTACGTTAGTTCCTCAATATAAATGTATACCACTAAAATGCTTGTATTCAATTCACACTCTAATGTACTGTATTTATTTAATGGTTTGATGTTTAAAGTGCTATTCTTTTCTGTTTTTAATTTCTTGCTATTATAAATAGGTGTAAGGTTATAATTCATTTTTGGTAAATTTCCATGATCAACATTTTATATGTACAAATGTTTGAATATAAATTAAAATATTAAAAATGTATATGAATATTTCAGATTCAAATTCGGCCGCCCATTATTTACAATGTGAACTGCCAGATGAGGTTATGTTGACAATATTCAGTTACTTATATGAACAAGATCTATGCAGAATAGCTCAAGTTTGTAAACGATTTCAAGCAATAGCTAATGATAATAATCTATGGAAAAGATTGTATCAAAGTGTATTTGAGTATGATACACCACTGTTTCATACAGAAAATAGCCGTTTTGATTTTATTCCATTTGAAGAAAGTGAACACCATAATCCATGGAAAGAAAGTTTTAGGCAACTAAAAAAACGTTGTTTACATGTACGACCACATTATAATGGTACTGCTAAAGACCCAGTTAGGAGAATGCCACATTTTGAAACAATTCAAGCTGGTTTAGATCATGCTGATGAACATTTAAATGGTGGAGCAAAAATATTTTTACATCCTGGTACTTATCGAGGAGAATTTTTGGTGATAGATTCAGATATAACATTAATTGGAGCTGCTCCTGGTGTGGTTGCTGATGCAGTAATTCTTGAAAGAGAAACTGAATCAACTGTAATGTTTGTTGAGGGCGCTAAAAGTGCCTATTTGGGACATGTCACATTAAAATTTACTCCAAACGTTACTTCAACTGTACCACATCACAAACATTTTTGTTTGGAAGTTGGCGAAAATTGTTCACCAACAATCGATCATTGTATTATTAGAAGTTCCTCAGTTGTAGGAGCAGCTGTATGTGTTAGTGGAGCTGGTGCAAATCCTAGGATTCACCATTGTGATGTTAGTGACTGTGAAAATGTTGGTATTTATGTAACTGATCATGCTCAAGGAACATTTGAAGACAATGAAATTTGTAGAAATGCTTTAGCTGGTGTTTGGGTCAAAAATCATGCAAATCCAGTGATGCGTCGCAACCATATACACCATGGAAGAGATGTGGGCATATTTACGTTTGATAATGGATTGGTAATTAGCAATTTTAAAAATAGATTATTTTATTTAATTTAATCTGATTTTGTACAATTTCTTTTTTATGTTTAGGGATTTTTTGAAGCCAACGATATCCACAATAACCGCATTGCTGGTTTTGAAGTCAAGGCTGGAGCTAATCCATCTGTTGTACAATGCGAGATTCATCATGGTCAGACAGGTGGAATCTATGTCCATGAAAATGGTCTCGGTCAGTTTATTGATAACAGAATTCATAGTAATAATTTTGCCGGTGTTTGGATCACTTCCAACAGCAATCCTACCATACGGCGTAATGATATATATAATGGACATCAAGGAGGAGTATATATATTTGGTGAAGGCAGAGGACTTATTGAACATAACAATATATATGGTTAGTATTAAAATATTCATAAATATCATATACACATTAGTATATTAATAAATATTTTATCAGGAAATGCATTAGCTGGTATTCAAATTCGTACTAACAGTGACCCAATTGTTCGGCATAACAAAATTCATCATGGTCAACATGGCGGAATATATGTACACGAAAAAGGTGCAGGGCTTGTTGAAGAAAATGAAGTATATGCGAACACATTAGCTGGTGTTTGGATTACTACTGGTAGTACTCCAGTTTTACGCCGCAACAGAATACATTCTGGTAAACAAGTGGGTGTGTATTTCTATGATAATGGACATGGAAAACTCGAAGACAATGACATTTTTAATCACTTATATTCTGGGGTTCAAATAAGGTGAGTAATATTTTTTTGGTGTAAATATATTAAACAAAAAAATCTGAATCTCATTCTTAAAAGATAAAAATAGGTCACCACCGAGTCACCACTTTTAAATTGTATTGAAACATTGTTAATTTTTCTTAAAATATAGTAAAAATAACTCACTTAAACATTGTCACTGATGTATCTTCTTAGGCTGATGTCAATATGATATTTATTGTCAATCAATTAATATGGTTATGAATTTGAGCAGAGTCAATTTAAATTTTCAATGTTTAAGTTAATATTTAAAATTTTAAAGTATTAAAGAAATCATTAATATTAACATAGGTATATGTAATTAAAGTAAATAAGTTACCAGTTATGGCTATTGTTGTGTCTAGTTGATACTTTAAGGGGTCAAAAATAAAATACCTTAGTAATTTATAAAATAACCGGAAAAACAAAAAATACAAATAAGGAAATTAGAAATATTTTGCCTAACTATTTTCATACTTTTCACTTGTCTCCATTTTTCATTTATCAGATATTTTTGTTACACACAGGTTATAATTTTTTTCTACAAATGTCGATAAAAAATGTTTCAATCTGTCAAAAACCTCGAAAATTGAATACAAAGTTTCTCATAATTTGTTCATACTTATGTTGATTAAAAAATATCAAAAATACATTTTCATAATATTTTTTTATAAGCCTTTAAAGTTAGAAAAATAATATTTATATTTTTTATAATCCTTATAAGTAGAGCGCGGAGTTTTAGGTTCTTAAAAGCTTAAAATATGATGTTAATATGCTCTAAAAAAACCCTAAAATATTCTCTAAATATGCTTTACACTTTTAAATATGCTAATAATATGATTTTTTTTTTCAAAATAATTCAATAAAATCAATATATAACTTTATAGTTATACAGTATACACTATCATTCCTTTGGGTAACATGTAAATTATTTAAATATAAAAAATTTAAAACAATTCATACATAGGTATATAAATATATAATGATATATATATATAAAAAAACAAAATATTTTTAGTTGCGATTTTTTGTTGCAAGTAATCTTCTTTTTGCATACTTGACAATAAACTATATCGCCATCAGTCGTAAATACTGTATCGTTTGTTTTATTATACGGCTCTATCCACTGTTTATTTAAATGTTTCATTTTTGGCATTTTAATAAAATAAAAATTAATATTATGTACAACTAATTAAAATAAATCGTAAGATGTTAAACAATTTAAAAGTAAAAACAGTTCCTATCACGTTATCAGTTATCAAATACAATATTCTATGGGTACAATCACGGACTGAGAGGAACAGAATAATCAAAGTTACCAATTTGATTACAAACAAGATGATAACTGAATTATTTTTTATTTTTATCGTTCTTATATCAAATTATTTATTTTTTCCTAGAAAATATTGTTGCTAGAAAAAATCACAAATCGATAAATTAATAATTTACATGATGTTTTAGAAACAATAATAGAATATATTCTAAAATATGTAAAATAGGCCAAATATTCTCTAATGTCCAAAATATGCTTTAATATGCAAAATAAATTTTTTCCTACCCACTCTTTGATGGATAAATTGTCCACATTTCTCATCCTCGTAGAGCTGCATAAAGCCAATAAAAATATGTAAAAACCTAAATATCCGCGCTCTACTTATAAGTATCCCTTATTAGGTATGCTTGACGACACCTTTGTCTTGACTTCATTAATTCGAGTAACAATTGATCTCAGATATTTAAATTGTGATACTTTTCTAAATGTATATCCTTCTAACTTAATGTGTTGTCCTGGTCCATTTGTTAATTGTGTTTAATAGTAAAATTGTATTTTTTTTTTTAGAACTGGTAGTAATCCAATAATTAAAGGTAATAAAATCTGGGGAGGTCAAAATGGTGGAGTTTTAGTGTATAATGGTGGATTAGGAGTTTTGGAACAAAATGAAATATTTGATAATGCAATGGCTGGTGTTTGGATAAAAACTGACTCAAACCCAACACTTAAACGAAATAAGATCTATGATGGTAGAGATGGTGGAATTTGTATATTCAATGGTGGGAAAGGTAAGATATTTGTTATTTTATATTGATGTAAATTGTGCTAGCCTATATATTTGCTTATTTTATTTGTATTAAATTATTATATATTTTCATACTTAAAAATATTTACACAGTTTTTTAAATTTTAATCACAGATAAAATAATGAATACTGAGGGTCAGCATTTATTTGTAGGTATGGCCTAGAACTGAATCATTAACAGTATCAATGATGTGTTAACTGTCATTGGTACCCCAGGACAATTAAATATATATTTTTAATCACTTGTCATTCTTTGGTGCCCTTAACATTTGTGGCACCTTAAGACACTGACATTTGCCTCCCCCTCTAGACTATCTGGACTATGCGACTATAGCTGATTTAATTCTATATAATCTTTATAACCTCTGTTACAATGTTTTTCATGAAGTTTTACATATTATATTTTTACCACTTGGTTAATTTTTATTTTAAATGCCAAGAGTACAATAGTGATATATTAGTTCAAGGTTGACAACATTGCATTAATGTTAAACTTGAGTTTGATATTGTTGCTCAATTATGATTTCACTGACTTCCATGTTAACCACTCTCCCACTATCTTCTTAGTTTCCAGTCATTCTTCTATAAGTTTGTGAATTAAAGCACCTTGATCCAACAATAGTAGTACTAAATTATTGTACTACCTAATACTAATATTCCATAATATTATTTAATAAGTAATTACCTAAAAAAAAAAATAAGATTTAAAATTGAAATATTAAATCAAATTAAATTTTTTGTATACAATTGTACACAAACTAAAATAGTATTTAATTCCATTTTTTTATTTTTTTTATTTTTCATGAACGTGAACCTCCATTAATAAGTTAAAATATGGTTTTAGGTAATTTAGAAGAAAATGAAATATTTAGAAACGCTCAAGCTGGTGTTTTAATTTCAACTCAAAGCCATCCTACATTGAGGCGCAATAGAATTTTTGATGGTTTAGCTGCTGGTGTTGAAATTACTAACAATGCAACAGCTACCTTAGATAGTAATCAAATATTTAATAACCGTTTTGGTGGGCTTTGCTTAGCCAGCGGTGTACAACCTATTGTTAGATGTAAGTAGTTTATTTATGAGTTATAATTTGTGTTTTAAAGAATTTATACTAATCGAATATTTTTTAGGCAATAAAATTTTTAGTAATCAAGATGCTGTAGAAAAAGCTGTTGCCAATGGTCAATGTTTGTATAAAATATCCTCATACACTTCATTTCCTATGCATGATTTTTACCGTTGTCAGACATGCAACACGACTGATAGAAATGCAATTTGTGTAAATTGTATAAAAACATGCCATGCTGGACATGATGTTGAATTCATAAGGCATGACAGGTATGCCAAGTTTACATAATATGAATATATTTTATTTAGTTATTAATATTTTCCAATTAGAAATAAGGGTTAGAAATTTTTTTAATAAAAACAATGTACTTTTATATTGTATAATCTTTTGAGACAAAACTATAATAATATAATTAATTTACTACAAAACTTCTGTATTATAGATTCTTTTGTGATTGTGGAGCCGGCACTTTAAATAACCAATGTCAGTTACAAGGCGAACCAACACAGGACACAGATACATTGTATGACTCTGCAGCACCTATTGAATCACACACTTTAATGGTAAATTAATAGAAGACAGTAAAGAAGACATTTTAAAAACTTCATATTAAGTAAAAGGAAGTGTATGTATCATATTAGGATTTTTAATTTCTAGTAAATAATACTTGATGTTATATAAACCAATTAACAAACCTATTGTATGGTTTATTATGTAACCTTAAGTATAAATTTATTCATTCCTTTTGTTCTTCTACTTAACAAAAATATTTTTCGTTTTAAAACTAAATAAAACGTAAAACCTAATATATTGTCCAATTTATTATTACTAATTTATTGTGTATTATGTTGGATAAACATTTTTGACTGTAAAATAATGTGATTTATCATTTCAAGTTATAAATAAGCCATTCAAATTTAAACAGAAAAATTGGCTGGCTGACCTCATTCTTTATAGGTAATTTTTTTTTATCCTTACTCAAATCAGATTACCCTGAACATTACCTACCATTAGGCTTAAAACTAACTTATGGTATTACTCTATTAAGTCTGTTAATAAATTAACAAAACTAGGATTTAATTTGTATTTTTTTTTTCGTAATTTAATTATTAATTCTTATATAAAATATAATTATATATATAATATAGATATTGATTTAATTTATTAAATGTAATTAATATTAGCGTGTGTACTTTTTATAAATTGTGCAATATATTTATTTTACATATATTTTTTTCATATAAATTATCATTTTTTTTATCATTCTAGACAATTATTGTGCATTAGTTAAGGTTGTTTTGTGTATAAATTATTTCCACGTAACACTTAAGCTTTAATTGTAATGGTAATAGAATGTACTGTCTTTATTGTTTATGACTATTTTTAGAAACTTTTGAAACTCGACATCAAAAATAATTTTGTAAATAGGGTTAAAAATAATCTTAAAAAATTGTATTTGTTAATTTGTATTTGTTTTTTTTTTATTAGACTTAATATGTACATGTTTTGAAAATAATATCAAAAAAAATTTAAATTCACAAATTTTTTCCATATATTTATATATAAATATATAATAATGTATATATTTATGTATATTTATATTTTACATGATAACTAAATAAACAGCACTTAATGAAAAAAAGAAAAAAACGTTACCATATTCTTAATATAATTTTTTTCTGTCTTTCCATTGCTCAAAACAAATAGAAAAAATGTTAGAAATTATAAGGTAACTTGATGATTAATATCATCTTTAAAATAAAATCACAGGTCCCGTGTGCAATTTTTTTAGTGTTTAGAGTTGTTTACGTGTTAGCTTGACATTTTAATGTAATGCATTTATTTAACAAAAATGTGTACATAATTTTTTTAAATTAAATTTTGTTTTTCTTTTTTTTTACGCTGTGTTGTGCCATAAAATAATATTTTGTACTGGAAACACTCCAAACTCTCAGGACAGTCTTTTGAAACAATTTTAATTTGCTGTTTTTATTTACATAATTATTTAATTTTTTTTCTTTACTTCAAATGTATTTAAGGTTGTGATTTAATTTCGATTTAACATAATATTATTATGATGATTAATAAAACTAGTAAAATACTTTATATCCTGATATTTATTGATTGTTATTTCAGAAGTATTTATTTGATACTTAGAAACAATGTGTGATACTGCTGCATTTGTTGATATGTCACGCCAGCACCTTTATTCGGAGTTTTTGTATAAAACTTTTTCAATATGTAACAAAATTTTGTAAATTTTTGTAACAAAATTAAAGAATATTAACTTTTATTGTTACTTACCAAGTGGTTCAGAATTCCAATTTTTAATAACTAGGAGTATCGTGATGTCACCTCAGTAACTGTTTCCCTTCATAATTACTTTTTTTGACTTGAAAAGTTCTCAAAATGTAACTCAAACTTCACGATCAAAAAAATGTTTTAGTTGGGTAATCACTAATTAATAATATGACATCACGTGTACAATCAGGTAAATTTTACAAGCAATACATGTAGTTAAAAGTTTCTATTCAAATAATCTAAGATTTAATCACCCAAGTCAAGAAGTATCCACTCTGACAAAAATAATGTACAAATTTGATAGCTGTAAAACCCAAAGAACTACCAAATCATTTTTACTGCTCAAAAAGAAGATGCAAGGCATGTGACTTACATCAAAATAGTACTGTAAAACTAGTATACATTCATCGCCCCACTCAGAATCTAAAATACCTACCTATATAATATTTAGTGTCACGACCGTGTCGTGAAGCTAAGAAACGAAAAGCGGCTAAGTGGGTCATGCTCTGCTGTATCTTAGATGTCTAGAAAGTCACCGTGTAACAGATATGTTAGATTTGGAATCATTGTACACAAAAGATGATTTTGAACGAAGACTGGGCCTGTCGACATATTATATTACTAAGTCGATATATTTTATGATAATATGACGATTAAAGTAGTTTATCTTACTTTTAGAATTTAAGGCATTAGGCATTAGTACTACCTACTGTAGGTTAAATTCATTTTTGCCAAAAAAAAAAAAAACATTTAAAAATGTCATCGTGTGTATAAAATAAAATAATATTAGGTGTACTGTAATAGTTTCATGTACCCACAAATAATATTTTTAATTTAGGTACATCGAAATAACTAAAACTGTTATTCTTGATTTTATTATGTAATTTTGAACTTAAAATGTCTGTAAAAAAATATCTCAGTATACATACTTTTTAGATTTATTGGTTACAGTATGAACTAGGTATTCTTGAATATCCTTGTTTTAAATTTTCAATCCTTAGGTATAAAGCGTATAAAAATTGAACATTTTATAATTTTTAACTAGAAAATAGTGTAGAAATTGTGTAGAATTTAAACTTTAAATACTTATAAAAATATGTTATATTTTATTATTTATTAAGAAATTTTGGGACTTCCCATAAAATAATGCATTTTGCATTCAAATCCGGGCCCTAGTCATAGTAATAATATTGTCAGTTAGTTTATTTTTAGTTAGTATATGACAAAGTGCTAGCACAGCATTTGTTGGAAAAAAATAATAAATAGGTCTATTTTAATAAAAATAAAAATAATAACTATTAACCACCTACTAGATATTATATTGATAATTTTAAAATCTTAAGTCATGCAGTCAGTTCTGTAAAAAGTTATGTAGTTTTATGTGTGACATTCAATGGCTCATCTCCTCCTTATAACAATTCTTAAATATTTGAACTTCCATTAGAGAAACTTAAGAGGAACCTTACATTACACTGTCAAGCTTTTATACTATAGTCCTTAGTATAATTTTTTTTAAACAAATTTCAAAAAAAATTACAAAATTTAAAAAATGTCTCAAGGATTTAAATAGCTCAAAAAGAGTCCAAATAGTTATGTGTAACAGTAAGTATAAAATTTTTTTTGGACATTTCAATACGGCTATTACTTATTAGTTTTTGAGTTATACCAAAAAAATAAAATCGATTTGTTCAAAAATTGGTCTAGCTTAAAAATTAAAATTTTTTTTTTGTTTCTCACAGCGTTTTCTAAAATGTCTAAAATGACTGAAAATTTTCAAATTTAACCTCAAAAGTATGTTTATTTTATTTTTAATTTTATATTTCTATCAGAAAAGATATTGATGTCGAAAATCACAGTATTTTTACTACCCCAAATATAAAAAAAAAATCCATCATCACTGTAAATACAAAATTTTTATTCGGGGCTTGGTGAGGTACGGTCGTACGCTCTATCTGCAGAAACTCTTAAGTGTACGGTACGTAAGGTGGTACGCCCAGCGTTGGCAGCTCTCGGATGGGTGACCACCGGGTTTTTTAGCAATACAGACCCGTGTTACAACACTATCAACATAAAAAACCTACTAAAAATATGTACAAAAAAACTTCCTACTTGGTATACCATACAACGTCCCAATAATGGCCTATGTTGTCGTGACTTCCCCCTAAAAAAAATATCTATATATTCCAATCGTTATGCTTACAGTTCAAACGTTTATTAACGGTTTCTGCTTATGCGGTTTTTTAGTCTCTCGGAATTGTTTTGTTTTACATTTTTCTAGTTTTTCTACGTTTATAACTGTTAACTTTATTGCTACAATATTTTATCATTTTTTTGAAATTTACAATTTTTGTGAGTTTTTTACGGTTTTAAAATTACACATTAACTTTCTATCAGCGAGACTCGATTTGCAAGCTTTCTGTCGGGGACGGGGTTGAGAAGGAATTCAGGGAGTGGTGGCCGGAATCGTCAGGAATGGAGTAATAAATATTGGAGTTGACGATAAATGAAAAATTGAAATGGGTGCGAGTGGGAAAATGATTTCATTTTGAACAGAATATATAACATGTCAATATAATACTTTTATTTTTCTTATACTTATCAGTTATTACAGTTTTACACAATAAACAAACGACAAATAAAGAAAGGACAATAAACACAACAAACTACTAATAATGTGTATTTATATTGTAATTTTAAAATTTTAAATACAAATACCCACATAAATATATTAAATATGATATATATTATTTCATACTTTAAATTTAAAACTTTTTTTTATTTAGGGCTAAAATGTAATGTATAGCAATTATTGTATTGGGGAGTGTGAGGTTATAGATAATTAACATTTCTCATTGTCTCAAATGTTTTGTATTTATACATAGAGTTTTTTTTCTTAAATATTTAAACGTGGAAGTAATTTTGATATTAATTAAGTTAAAAATATAATTACGAATTATTTTGGAAACAGCTTTCGAAAATATTTCATGTTTTATTAGATTTATTAAATTTTATTACAAGCGCAATTGTTATATGACAAATATGTTAAATGATTGTAATAACAAAATCAAATTTTTAATTTATTCAATTATAAAAAAAATACCATTGATAATTTTCCTTATTATCAACAAAGATGGTGTTTACTTCCCCCAGTGTATTACCTCTTCTTGAGCTGCGACAGCATTATTTTCTGAAATATTTTAATAAATAGTGTTAACTTGTTGGACCTGAATTGACTAAATTATTTTTAAACTGTTTATTTTGTTCTCTCTTATAGATGGATTAAATAGGTTTTAATGTAAGTACTAAGTACCCAAAGAGGTAATATTTTCTAGTGGATTCAGACATATGTGGGCATAATGTACAAACTGATCCTTCGATTAAACAAATATTTACATATCACACGAAGAATGAAGATAAATGTTATAATTATGGATGTATTGGTTTATTGTTTATGTTTACATACAGGAAATGTGAATACAATATATGTCATGTATCGATACGAAAAATATGTAATAGAAATTGGAAGTTAATATTGCAGTATTGCAGTAATGTCTCCGTTTCGCTCAGAAAATTAACTGAAAATCTATGTTCGGGGAGTACAAACTTTACTTAGCAGGTTAAAGGTACTAATGAAAAAAATGAATGTGAAAAGACATTTTAGGTATTGAATAATTACTATATAATTCTAAGCTAATATTATGCAAAATACATATTTGTATAGGCTCGCACCACTGGAAGTCCTGCCTACGTTGAATTTCATTAATAACAGTTATAGCCGGGGTACAAATTGCTTGAATACATGTAAATTGTAAAATATTATAACTGTTATTAAATGTTGGTAATTCGTAAAATAATATCATTTTAACATTTTAAAATCTAACTTTTTGCAGCTTCTAGTTCTTCTTTCCACTCGTTTAAGGCTAATGGCCTGCAGTCTAAAAATTATCATTAGTTAGTTAAGTAGGTAAATGGTATTGAATTATGAATGATTAAATACTTAAGAATTTAGTCATTGGAATGTTTAGGATTTTAACATTTTTTTAGCATAATTAATAAAACTAATTGAATTAAAATCACAATAATCACATACAAAATATCTAAATTTCTAATTTTTACGCACTTATATAGGTACTCTAAGTTATAACAACTATAATCCTATTAACTTAAAGAAAAAAAATACTTACAGTTCCGATTTAATTTAATATTTACACGATATTGTTAAGTTTTCCGATATTTTCAAAACTATTCCTTAGGATTGATTTAAGATTCGATTTGCCTTACATTTTTTATTCTGAATCTTGATTTAATTTTTATATTCATATCTAATATTATAATATATACACAGGTACATACATATATATTATATATAACGTAAAAATCTTTAATCTTTGATGTAACTATCAAAACAACGAACAATTGTGAAATAAATTGGATTATATCTTTGTAGTCTTATTTACATAAATATAATATACTAGTGACTAGTGGCCTAAGGGCGCCCATAGGAAAATTCTCAAGGGGGGGGGGGACAACATTTTAATTCATCAATCTATTTTAATTTATAAATCTATTTTTTTTCTTCATAGTTTTCAATTTTCTATTTTCAACTCTAATCTCTACTCTCTAGTAGTTATAAAATTAATATTATAAATTACAATTAACATAACCTAACATAATACGAGTATTATTTTACAATAGCACTACTGGGTAGTGGGACCGACAGCCGGGCAATGTGCATGTGTAAAAATACCCATTCCGTTTCCGTATTTCTGTATTAAATATTATATATGTACTTAATTATAAGTATATATAAATCTATGATCATAAATAAAATATTATGGTGGTGTACACACACACACACACATATACAAAGCGTATTTGTGGCATACACAATATTTTAAAATTTGATGATTATCCATAGGATAGAAACGAAAAAGACAGTTATTATTTACAGCCGATGACCTGATTTGCCAAACTAATGAATGAACTGATTTTTCACTAACAAATTATAGATTTTCATATATTAAATTAATTTTTTAATTTGTATCTAAATAAATAAATAGATTCTGATCACAGTAAACAATTTTCCAAAATTTTTGACATTTTTCAGGGGGGGGGGGACATGTTCCTTTCTTGCCCACCCATATGGGCACCCTCAATGCTACCATTGAAGTAATCGTTTAATTCAAATATTTTACCGTTAAATATTAGTCTCATTACGTATCTTTCATACATAGTTTCTTCTCTAAGAGCCCGACCTGATAATTATAATTATAATAAAAATAAATGATTTATTTATTTAATAGATACACGGGAGTCAATAAAATATACAAAAACGAATGTCATTTAATAATTGCCTTATCAATGTATATATTATTAGAGACTGTCGTGTTGACATTAATATTTAATATTCATTAATCATTATAAGTACTGCCGTATTTGATCTATAAATAGGTACTCTGTTCAAGTTAAAAAACATAGGTTGTCGGTGGCCAGTTTTCATCTGGAAACAATCACGCGACACCAATTTTGCGGTGTTGTGTTTTATCTTTATTTTTTATCTCTTATCTTATCCGGATAAATGGGAAATAATTATGTTATATGAGCCGTTAATCAAGATAAATAATTTAATATCTAAGCTTGATAAAATTTAATTTTTAAATTAGGTATTATATATTTTTTGATTACAAAATAGTAAATAAATATTTATACATAAAATAATAATTATCATTCACAGATGTGCGAGGGTGATAGTGAATCAGCTTTTTATTTTTTGAAATATTGGGAATACAGATTAACAGAACGCGCTTTTGTGGAAACAATTTTTACTTTCTGATTCGAGATATACTTGTATATATTGTGATTGTAATATACTTATATACTAATATATAAATTAAATATTTTTGGTAGCATCCAAAAACAACATGCTTTTGATTTCGATCATAAAAAGGTCAATCGACAAATACCGCACACTTTATCGCTTATTGTGTGGCAAAAAGTGGTCGAAGTGGCCCAAAATAAGTGGAGTGATGCCTTTCAAAATGTATATAGTTCTCATACATCCCCTTCGTACAAAAGAAGTGAAAATTGTGAATTTAAAAAGTGAAAGGATGCCATCCCTTTGTATCTTCCCACACTGCGACGAGTATGGTCGAATTGCACTTATTTTAGTCGAATTGCACTTAGGTTTAAAAAAGGTAATGGCCGAACTGCACTCGGGTAAAAAACAGGTAGTGGTCGAACTGCACTTGGGCTCAAAAAAATATTTTAATAAAATTATCATACATTTGAAGGGCTTTTTTCTTTGCTGAATTTGAAATCATTCTCCGAGTTAAATTTAGTGGTTCTTCATGAATATGTATCAATTCAGACCGAAAAATTACTTTAGAAAATTCATCTAGATATAGTTTTGAAAGACAACCACGATAGGTACCACACCATTTAACACCATCATTTGCATATTTTTCTTTCTAAAATGTTTAATTTTGATACACGATTAAGTCACGACCTCGTTCACTTTTAATAATTTTTAAGCTGTTCATATTTACAAAGCGACGTAAAAGTGTGTAATGATTGTATTTTGTATAGATCTACATAGACACATAATACACGCCATACGGTGTACAATAAAAGTATTAATCTTACATGCGTTATCTAAATGGCACGAACTAATATAATATAATGCTATTAAATAAGTACACCGTAGCGTTCTTTCCGATGCACAATATTTTTAACTGGTTTTTCATTTTAATTTTTTTTTTTTTGAACGAGTGCAGTTCGACCACTACCTGCTTTTTACCTGAGTGCAGTTCGACCATTACCTTTTTTCAATCCAAGTGTAATTCGACCATTCATTTGTAGGTAATAAGTGCAACTCGACTATCCCGACTGCGACCACTGGTAGCAAAACACTGCAAAACGTATATAGTGGGTTAAAACCACACACTACTTTTAGTGTTAAATAAGGGATACCGGATAAGGTAAGATAATATAAAAATATACTACGCTATAATCTTGCTAACACGTTTCAAGTGTTTAGGCACCAGTCGTTATTAGTTGGTCTTGTATACATAGACGATAGACATACATTATAAAGTATGATTACGATGACCCAAACTAAAAATGTTTCACTAATCATTTTTAAATTATAAACTAATATACATTTTTTCGTTTGAATAAATAATAAATAAAAAATTATAGAATTTTAAAATGCTATTATTTTCTATTTATTTTTATTATACTATTATAAAGAATGCGGTTTTTGTCTATCGACCTTATTGTGGTCGACATCACAAGTGTGCGGTTTGTGGATACAGCAATTTCAAAACTTGTGCGTTTTAACCTATTAAAGTATTAAATGTGTTGTTTTAACCTACCCACCAATAGCTTGTTGTTTGGACATGTATCTTATCACAAGTGTGCGGTTTTATTAGTCAACGATATTTTTTATTCTTGAATTGTAAGATTTATTACTAGGACCCCCTCAAAAGGACGCAACACCCGCATATGTTGTCTCCATTTTTTTACAAACGTACAACATTGCAATAACTGCTTTGCGTGAAAGAGAACCACTCAAGCTGTAGTCCAAACAAGAAACCACATTTTTATACTATCAAGAGGGGAACATTTACCGCGCAACATCGTTTTTATTTTTTGCTATCACGAATGAAAAAAAGCTATTAAGGTTTGAAATAATGAATTTTTAAACAATGAGAACTTTCCACGTATTTGTGATATCAAAAAAATCAGAACTATGTTGCACAGTAAATGTTCTCTTATTTATAGTGTGCAAATTTGGTCGCTTATCCTGGTATACAGCTTGAGTGTATATAGAAGTGTCTTTAAAATCTGAATCACCCGTTTGGGTTATTTGACTAACATCTGACATATTATCTTCATAAAAAACTTTTTCACTTTAATTATTATGATTACTTTTGGGTAAATACATGAAATTAGAAAATTCAGAAATGAAATTGGAAAATTGCGTATATTTTGTTTTTAACTTATCAAGTTGTACAAACTTTGAGTGCATTTCACAAAATGAATTACAAGTATCCATCGGTAAAGAAGAGTTTGAAGAGTTTACTTAATTTATTCGTTTAGAAGAATTAAAACATTTATTATTTATATATTGATTTTCAGTAAGAACCTATTGAATAAGAAAAAAATAATATATTAAAGGTCTTACATTTTTTCATCATTTTCAAATATTTTTCGTTCACTGAAACAAAATTATTTATACTATTTTATTTTACATTATACTATTATAGGAACATAAATATATATGTTATGTACTTGTAAATACTATACATCAAAATTAATTAAAAATGTATTACACGATATCACCTAATAAACTTATTATAAACTATATAGGTAATTAAAATTAATAAAATCAATACGCGTTTTCATTTTTTTAAATTAAAGTTAATATTTATAATTTATTGTATTTCCCTTGATTACGAATCACTTTAACTGTAAGTATCAACCAATTATTTATTTGTTTCAGTTTATACCTTTCATAAACAACTACGTATATAAAATGACGCATATAATGAATACAGTGTTCTATAATATATTATACCGTTGTTATAAGTATTTTCTAAAATTGTGTATATATTTTCCTTCGTAACATTGTCTCTAGAGTGTTTGTCTATAAGAACAGGTAAGAATTGTTATAATTAAAAATATTTTTTTCTAAATTTTTATTAATATGGTATAAAATACAATAATCATTGTTCGATTATTTTTATTGAGGGTAAAAAAAAATACTGACCAAGGTTTTCTGCATGAGTTTCAAAAAAAAAAAAAATAAATAATGAACATGATTACAACATTTAATATAATTTATTGAGATTAAAATATAGTTTATGACTTTGAGGTAGATTATATACTTCTTGAATGTTCCTGTGCGATGTTTGTTGATGGTTGATGTTGACGGTTGTAATTAGTTTAAAATATGCACTTACTTATACTTTTTACTGTAATTATTATTGGAATATAAAGTTAAATTGTTTTATAAGTGTTCGGGATTTTTAAGTAGTTTCCGATTTTGTATACACTTTATATTTTAATATACTGGGTATCCTGTGAAGATAAACCCATTAGCCGTAGAGGTAGACCCGCCACCAGGACGGTTCTCCGACAAGCGCATGGAAAAATCACGTTTTCTCGTGTTTTGGAGGGGAGGAGGGGTTTGTACATAATTCTACATAGGTTGTACAAAATTGTACAAAAATAAGTACTAAGTACTGTTGTTCACATACACAGTAGCGAAGATAACGCACGCCACTACCCTCGTTGGCTGCTGCCTGGGAGTAAGTAAGTAGCCACAGCTACTAGCTCCCGGATGGGTGACCACTCGGGTTCATAGTAGTTAAAAAACCTTGCTACACGCCTACACATACACGTGTTTGCTACCTACCGTAACAACCGTAACGATCGTAAAAAACAACCTTCCGAACCAACCTTACCCCTACCACAGTTTATAACCCCTACAACAGCTAATGGCCTTAGTCGCCGGGCTTAAGTTCAATAATTCGTCAGTGAGACATAAAACCTCTTTGTTTCTTTTTTTGCTTAGCTCACATTAAAAGTACAATAATTCCAATGCACTCCAACTGTCAAGGTTAGATTTTAAGATTCGGAAGTGGCAGTGCTTGCGAAACGAACCTAAGACAAAAACCTGATTTTCGCTGTCTTACGAGTATTCATATAAACTAAAAAAATGAACAAAAATAATGAAATGCTGAAACTTCAAAATATTTAGAAAAATAAATTCTACAAATTGGAAAACTTCAATTGTTTCAAAAATAAATAAATAAATAATAATTTTAGCAAAAAAATTTAACTAAATTAAAAGTAAAAACTATTTTTTATTATACCTAGTATGCGCATTATATACCTGTGGGTCATTATTCTATTGGGTAACCTCAAACTTCCTCAATATATGGTAAATCAGGTATCTAAAAGTAGGAGTGATGCAGTGCAACAAGTAATATACACTTATTTTAAAATATTAAAAAATGCACATAATAAATATATTAAAAAAAAAATATGTATCTTTAATCGTAAATAAACGTTTTTAAAAATAAGTAATGAAGTAAATCAAGTATTAGGTAGTATTATTTGAACTTACTTATGGCCTGTAATTTTAGTTTATAAGAATCTAGAGTCTCCTCTGAATGTGGGTAAACTAAAAATTATAAACTTTAAGACTAGACACTTCTTTAAGAATAAATAAATAATGTGTTTAAGATTTATAATATTTTTTTAACTTCAAACAGTTTCAAGACAAATAAATATTGTTAGTGTTTTAAAACAGTATTAAATTAATTAAAATAAGTATGCTTACTGTATTGGTAAGCTGTGGGTAATGAATCTTTTAATTTTAATTTTATAACTGTATTTATGTTAATACTATAAAAATAAGATAAACAAACATTTGAAAACAGTACCCATAAAAAGTGATAACTGTATGGTTTATAATCAAATATCAATGTTATAATAATTGTAAATAAGTTCGACTTGTTACTTTCAACATGAACGTGTGTTAATCACGGGTAATTTTAATTGTCAATTAATAATGTCATTATGAAAAACAATGGTCAGAAAACTGACATCGTTTTACAACCTAGTCAACTTCATCCAATGAAAATAACAAAAAACTAAAGTTTGTATCTCTCCCATCCGTTTTGCTATATTATTTGCCTCCGACTATACCTGCAGTGATAATGAAATTGTCATGCTCCTTACCAAATTCATGCTTCCATACTCTACCACAGATCACGAAGTGGAGCTTTCGGCCCTACACATATATATATATATCTATACATCGAAAATACATGAAACTCTTCTACAATCAACATCGTTTTAGCCCAAATCAACAGCTCAAATGGTTTTAGCTGTGAGCTTTGGTTTAACTAGGTAAAACGAAGGGAGCAGGGGAATAATTCATTTACAAAAATCAAACATTAAAAGAGTCGTGAGTCGTGATCCATCACAATGTCATAATATTGACAATGCTCCCTTCACACTTACAATCATTGCCATCAGATTCTCGAAGCGTCAAATGTGACGATAACAACCATACGGAGGAGCGCACATTTTACTATTTTGATGTTAATCAAAAAATATTTATTGTAGAAACTTGGAATACCCTGCTGTTTCTTCAATTATAATTGTTCACATGGAATTGACCAATCGAAATATTAATCAGAGTTAGTAATAATTTTAAGCTCTTTTTAGCCATTTTTGATTTTGGGTTTAATAATTGTTTTTCTATCAGATACCTATTAAAGATTAAAAAAACTTGAAAATGAAAAAAAAAGATTCATCAAGAACTATGTAAAATTGGAAATATTAAAATAATTGGACGTAATTATTTTTAAGAGCGTTGGATGTTAAAATAGTTGCCACCCGAAAAACAACATTATTATTAATGCATCATCACCTGCCCAACACTCAAACGCAGACATATCCGTGAATTATATTGTTTTTATTTTTGTATTCTATTATGTTTTCTTGTGAATTATTATATAATATGTAGATTATGCCGCGATGACGGAATACCGGTCATGTCTTTTTCTTTTAGTCCGTTCCGTATAGCAATAGCTAATACGGAATAATTGTGGTGCACTCTTGCGCAAATCGCCGTCATATCATAATATTATTTTACTGTCGCAAGCGTAAATATTATTATATGCAATATAATTATCTATATATACACAGGAAAGTGTACTTTACCAAGAATCAACGCCCAGACCAAACCGCTGGGTCTAAAGACTTGAAATTTTATATAGAGGTTCCTTAAGCAATGTAGGGGCGCACTAAGAAAGGATTTTTCAAAATTCGACCTACAATGGGGTAAAAGTGGGGTTGAAAGAATACAACAGTGGCGCCATCTATCAAGAAATATTTAATTTAAATACACAATATTGGTATTAAAATGAGTGAAATAAAAATAAAAATAAAAATAATTTATATCGATATAATAATAACAATTTAGACTTTTCGATGGCAATTAATACATCAGCTCGATGTACTGGCTAATACAGTATAATCTATGGTTAATCTGGCATGTTTGTTTTTTTTTGTTTATATTACCCGGAACACGTTGGACAATTATTTAAAATATTATATTTATTCAATTTAATTGTTTTTTTTTTTTTTAAATGTCATCGATTGAAGTTATTCTTGTCAATGGAATGTTGACACCTCAAATAGTTGTACCAATTATCGGTGATGGTGCCTTCCTTTTCCGTTTAATATCATTTCATTTGTTTAACACTCAAGAAAGATGTCAGGAGATCCGAAATACAATTGTTTCTTATGTGTCTGATAATTGGAATAACTTTAATACTATGTCTTACAATTCAAATGGTGACAACTTTTCCACTGCTGAGGCTTATGTTCGTGAAATGGTCAATCCTACTGCCTACGGTAGTTATTGCGAATTGGTTGCAGCTGGAAATATTTTCCCATATTTATTTCAAATTTATTATAATAATAATCTTTATGCAAAATTTGGTGTAGATACATTCTCAGTAAAAAGATTGCGTCTAACTGGAAATATTAAAGTAAAAAGTAAAAAGCTTCGCCGTGCTAGATATACGGATAAGACTCGAATCAACCAAGTTAAGAAAGCTAAAACAAAGTACAAAGCAAACAAACACCAAGAAACTTTAGTGTTTCCGCCTAAAATTAATTTAATCAATTGGAAAATTAAGAAATTATCTGGCCTAGCATATAATCCCACAATTGATTATAAAAATAACATTGGCATTTGTGTATTACTATGAACCAAAAATGTAATTTTTGTAACGCTCTCAAGTGGAAAGGCGAAACTCCTGGTATGTGCTGTAATATAGGTAAAACACAACTCGATCCTTTACAGCCGCCCCCAGAACCATTACGCAGTTTACNCGTTCACGTTCATTCAAAAAATGAACGCGTTTATTGGGCGTTCATTTAATTTTTTTTTCTCAGTAATTACTAATTAAATTTAAATTCGATATCATAGGAACTACAATGGAAAATATTATTATAATATGATTGATTAAAATATATTTATTAAATGGTAAATAAATTAAACGTCTTAATAATCGATCAAGTTCATTAAAAATATAAGCGTTCACGTTCACGTTCTATTTTAAAAATACGAGTGACGTTCACGTATCGTTCACTATTTATGAACGTGAACGCATGAACGTGCGTTCATGAACGACGTTCTTTCCAAACACTGGGTAAAACACAACTCGATCCTTTACAGCCGCCCCCAGAACCATTACGCAGTTTACTTGAGGGAGACCATCCTGATCATGATCACTTCATTAATCGTACTAGGAAATATAATAGTTGTTTTCAAATGACTTCGTTTGGTGCTAAACAGATTGTTGAAGAAGGTTGTATGCCAACATTTAAAGTGCAAGGCCAAGTCTACCATTTGTACGGCAGTTTGATTCCAAATACTCAGGAAAACCCACAATTTTTACAAATATATTTTGTTGGCGAAGACGAAAAAGGAGTTAAACTTAGATGCTCTCTTCGATGTAAGAGAGGATTATTTTTCACATGGACAATTGTATGTGGCATGCTCTAGAGTCAGTATACCCACAAATTTAGTTATTGTAGCACCAACAGGAAAGACATCAAAAGTAGTTTATAGAGAAATGTTGTAAATGTTGTAAATTTTGTTGTCATACATTATTATTCTTTATTATTTGATTGAGTCTGCTTGATTAAGTGGTAGGTTTTTTAACGGGCTACGAAGTGCACGGGATCAGCTAGTTTATTGTATATTGAACAATTTATTGTGTCAGACGACCAATATTGTAGTAACCTGTTGGGCCAAATGAGCAAGAAGTTTATGTATTGTGTATTATTTTGAAGCATTATTATTGAAGCATTTTTTGTATTATATCATACAGTTTTAATATCGTAAATTCGTGTTTACATTTATTCTTATATAAGTACACACATTTACACATCCCCCGCACACAAGCGTTCAATAGTCTTGCTCGGTAATCCCGTTCACTTCTATTGGATTGCTTATACATGTATACACAGTAAACACATACACAGATCGGTCGGTGTGTGAGTGAGCGTATGGAGAAGCAGCGACCAGGCTAACGGTCTATTATTGTAAAAAAAAAAGGATATCAATATTTTATTTTGTTGTTTGAAAGTCGGAGACTTTCATCTTAGAGGGTTGTAGTAAACCCAAAAGGAGTAATATATTATTCATTATTATTTCATAACACTTATTAGAATATATTATTACTTATAATGATAAATTATACACGAGGTATAATTTATGATCGATAAGGTAGGTATAAATATGCGATGTTTGTAAAAGCCTAAATAACAGGAAACATAGATCAGATTTGCATAATAATGCTAATCAGCAATATTGGGGGGTAAAATAAGAATACTAGAATATCACGCCACTAGACGTCATTGTTAGAACCCGCATAAGTACAGGTAGAGCACCTACCATTCTTTAGAAGATCATAGGTGTAACTAGGATTTAATAGTTACAGGGGCTAGAGTCCTAGAAAACTAATGTTCAAAATAACTTTGAGGGCCTCACACCTCCACCGCTATAAGCGTAACTGTCCTCTAAAATCAAAATTAAAAATTAACAATAAAATGAAAGTATAAACTCATTTAAAAACAAAATGTAAATAATAAAACAAGTACAATATATTTTTAGGGGGATAAATACACATTTAGAGGGGCTAAGCCCCACTTAGCCCCCCTAGTTACGCCGATGAAGATAGACATAACTGCTCGATAGCTTAACGCGCTTACGACAGTGTGCTTAATGATTTATATGTTTAAATTATAGTTAATAAATTGTTTTACTTTATTGTTATCAAAACAAATCTAAGCGTTAATTAATTTCAATACCTATCTTTCTCAACACACACCTCAAGACTGACGACTACGTGCTTCGTCGTTAAATAGTTAAAGTGCTATAGATCGCAGTGTCATGCACAGCGCTCACCACATCCCCATCTCTGGCTCTAGCACCCCGAAGGGGGTGATATCGCCCTCTTTGGAAAATACTGTTTTAAGCAAATCTAGATTATTAGGGGAACCATAATTTCAAATTTCAAATTCATACGTTTGGTCGTTTAGAGAAAAATGAAGTAAGCGCGGCAAAACTATGGAATTTTATAATATTTTCCTGGGCAGATAGCGCCTCTGTTAAATCCTAATATTATCTTATTTTCCCTTTTAGGGGTTGAATTTCCAAAAATCATTTCTTAATGGATGCCTAAGTCACAATCGTTATCTGCATGCCAAATTCTATACCGATGCGGTCCTGCCACTGGCAGTTTGGGTTGTGCGTTGATAGATCAGCCAGTGACTCATCTTATCCTTTTATTCTTTTATGTTTAAAGTTCGATACATTGCACATTTAGATAAACTAAATTTAAAGCCGTTTAGTATCTGAGTAATTGAGTACAATATTTATGTTATTTGAACTTACTCAGTTTTGTAAATTTACACATCCAATTATTCAACCGTTTTTTATGGGGGAAAAGTTCCTCTAAAATATATAATATTTATAAAAATGTAAATATTGTATGTTGTATGAAATAAATAATTAAAATAAACTGATTTAAATATATACTGATTGAATGTTTTTGCATTTACATTAGACAATGAATTGTTATAGCTCTACATTTTAAGATGATAATATATTATTCTACTAGATGAATGTAGATACAATGTAGAACAGAGTGCAAAAAGCCAATAAAATCCAATTACTTTAATTATTATGTACCATTCTTATAAAGTATGGAAATCAACATAAACCATATAAAGTTTACTAATAAAGTTCATGGTGATGATTGATGACCACACTTAAAAATCTGCACGTTGAAAGGATCTCGTATACATGATTAATAGCAAAACAAATTCAAGCAAACTATACATTTCTGAAGGCAATGTGATAGATATTTTTTATGAAATCTAAATCAATATTGAAGTAACAAAATATAAACGAATGTAAATAGGAAGCTAACAATCAAAATCTATAAAAAAAAATTTGCAGTTCATTGGTAATTGTATCATTTTGATAGTGGTAATGCTAAACCGATGAGTCTCATTTTTTTATTTGTAATGTTTGATATAGTCCGAATCCAAATAAGGGATTTACAAAGAGAACAGTTTGATAAGTCAACCGGAATATTGGAAAAATCAGGAAAAGCTGAAAGTGTTTTTTCCCTAACTGTATTTTCAACGTAGAGTTCAAACTATGATGTCCAGAAAGTTAAAATTGTGTAAAGTTCGTGGTTCCTTTGTACCACCATGTAATGGTTGCACTAAGAAAGGATATTTCAAAATTGGCATTATGAAGAAAGTGCTCACCCAAGGAATTTGAGATTTACGATGGGAATTTAAATTTTATTTTGTTTATAAATGTATGTCATTATAAATGAAGGGGTCAATGGATAAAGGTGTTAACTGACATTTTTTTAAAAAATGCATTTTATTGCATGAATAAAGGTGTTATAATGTTATAAACATTATATCAAAATTTGATAAGGTTTTATTTAGTAGTTACCGAAATAAAAAATTGATAAGGATGTTATAAGAAGAATTAATCATTAATTGTAGTGGATAAAAGTGGTAGTGTATGTTAACTCCTTAGAACAAAGTGTTATTGGATATTACCGCCTTTATCCATGCTGTTATTGAATTAAATTTCGGTGTTATTTGTATATGTATTTTTAGACACTGTCTGCAAATATTATACCAATGTTTCTTCGTGGATTGTTTTTACTTTAATTTGTTATTGGTTAATATTATTATTATCAAATAATAATGTTTCTAACAATTTTTGTTTGTTTGATATTGATTATCTAAAAAAAATATTGATGGTGAAAAAGTATATTTTCGTGACAGTATTAAATGGATACGAACAAGTAAATTTGGTAGCTACCAATATAAAGAGTCACATAATGAAACTGTTCCATTTAAAACAGTGCATATCCTTAAGGATAAAATAAACAATGCTAACAACTATACTTTAGAAAGACTGACTGACAATACTGGGAATATATCTAAAGAAAAACTAGACAACATAAGAACACAAGTACAATTTGTTCCTGATGAGTTCAAGTGGTTTTATGAACAATATTTTCTATTATAAGCTTAATTTTATCATATCCTGTTTTTCTAAGTACAAGTATTATTCATAGTAATATTATAAATATTGATTTGGTTAATATTTGATAAAAGTTAATTAATTTTTTTTTTCATTGGTGTTTTAAGTTTTAGACATAAAAGTTATATTATATTTTTTTTTTGACTAATAATGTATTTTATTAAAAATAAATCATAAAAACATTTTCTCTTTATAACTCATTTATTCACAGTACCTATTACATATTTATACCATTATTTTATAGATAAAGGTGTTAAATGACGTTTTTTAGTTACTTGGTGGAAGTACAATATCCAAGTTATAGTATGTTACAGAGGACCCCTAGACCCATATTTATGCTCTTATAAGTAATTTCATATATTGAATATCAAAAAAGTTCCTAACTTTACAAATATTTAGTTACAAAAGTTGCGTTTGTGAACAATTTCAAAAATGTTAGTTAACACTTTTATCCATTGACCCCTTCATTAATAAGTTAACCCTTTAATAAATTATTTATGCACGATATTGCTTACTCTGGCATTTTGTTGCTCCATCATTTTTAAATTCTTCAGTAAAACCTAAAATTAAAATGGTTAAATTACTAATAGGATTTTAATTATTTAAACATATTATATTCTGTTAATTGTAATATCGAATGACCTAACTATTGAAGCTTTGATAAGTACCTACGATGGTTTGGAGAAAATAATCATGATGCAGTTTTGTATTACAAATATTAATATTAGCTATTAAGAATATTTTGAATTATAAATCATATCACATTCGATTTGAAGGTATTATTTATATCTTGTTTTTGTAGTGTAGAAAATAATGTCTTTGCACATTGTGCATTGATCATATCGAATGTAATTAAGTAATAAGTATACTAGCCTGAATAAATAATAATCAAATAGTAAATAAAACAGAATATTTTAAAAACAATTTCCTCAGATAATAATCATTTGCGTTTATAACTGAACAGCGAATATTTGTTCTCAGTTACATCTTTTAAAGCTGGTTATACAGAGAGGTTTGACCGCACGCTGTCACGGTTTATATCCGCTGCGGATAACCGTCTGAAATTAAACATGGTTTTTTCAAATATGCTCTTTGATCTCCCGAAACCAAGTCTCGGATCTGAGCAGAGAATTGTCTGCGACCGCTGTTATTTAATTTTCAAGCAAACGCCCGTAAATGCTCTTTAAAATTAAACTATAATTTTCTGGTTTTCTAATAGACCAGTTTAAACAGGCGGATTGTTCACCACTATCCGCTAGTGGCCGTTTTGTGAAAAATTCGTTTAAAATTCTATTTAAATACAGATACGAATATATCCATTCAGATATTATTTGAAATACTAAGTAGTTCTCATATAAAAAAGTATTGAAGAACAAACTAGCGATTATACTGCCTAGTAATGATTCGTAATTTACGGATGTTTATTAGAAAAGTTTGCTGTTTATTTATATAAACTAAAAAGATTTATATAAGGAATATTGGGGTATAAAATCATGCACCCAACGATTTTGAGACCTTCGGTTTGACGGATGGGATTTTGGTTTACAATTCGAGAGTGTGTCGTAGCGTTTGGTTGAGACACGTAAATATACATTATCCTATTCCCGGTTCGCATGAAAAAGTGGCGTCTACTCGTAGGTCTCGTCTGGATGTATGGCAATAACAGATGCACTCAAGAGAACTTTATTTTGGTTGCCCTGAACTCTAATAAAAAACAATTTATTATTTTCCCCGCACACCTTACGACTGGGAAATTGTTTGTGCTCGAAAGTCGATGATCTTTGTATACTGGTCGTTCAGACTACGGCCGTAGTGTCGTGTGTGATTAACCTATTCACTACCCGGTACGGTAGGCGACACGCCGAGAGCTTTCCTCGGGTGGCAAAGTATAACGGTAAAGCCGATAACTCGGAGTGGTTGTCGTCGATTGTGTAGGATAAGCAATCCGCAATTCGTCGACAGGTGCGCCCACGGTGATGCAGCAGCGATGGTCTTTCGGCTTCTGGATTTTATTGTGTACCTGGTTACCTAGGCAACCTAACCTGTAGCGTTAGTTTCTACTTCTACATCTATTGAAAGACTGGTTTCATCGGGCAGCGGCCAGTCGTCGGTTTTGTCTCCCTTTGGATCATTTTGTGAGTCTCGGTTCTTCCGTTCTGGATGGTGTGCTGTAGTTGAATGTTTGAAGGATAATAGAAGGCTGTCTCTATCGCTGAATTTCTTTCTTTTTTTTACTAAATGATCATTAATAATCATTTATCTTCCTACATTGATAATTCAGAAGTAATATTTATAAATATGTTTATTACTAGTTTATTACTAGTATTTATAATCAATGGTTGTAATAGAAATACAGTCGGCTGAATTCATATTTGGCAAAAATATTGCATTTGATAATAAAGTGTGTATACAATAAAATAATGCACTTACTGTTCTAAAAGTTTCAACTACAAATATAATAGTTTTAAATTACAGTCAAACGTCAAACCACTCCATATACAACCAGCTGTAGGTACGTTAAGTTAAATTAAATTAATTTCAAATCCATAAATCAAACTGCTTACCGATGTAGCCTAAGCATCAAGTCAACAGAAACATTTCAATTACAAATTATATTCGTACTTAGGTATAAAAAAAATAATTATATTAATTTGAATTTTCCTTTTAAATCCACTGTTTAATATCTTACATAGTTACTCGTAATAATTATTTTTACCGTTTGATTCTTATTTTTGAACATTTTAGGCTTTCATTTCAGAAATTGAAAATATAAGTAAAAAAACGAAATATTTTTGATGTGATTTTTTTCTGAACTGATTTTCACCAAAAGTTTAAACGTTTTTAGAATCTTAAAACATCTAATCATTTTTAGATAATTCAAGGCCTATTTTTATTGTTATCACTGTGTAGGTCCTTTACATTTTTTGACTGTCAATACATAGCTTAATAGTTTTAGTTTGATATTCTGAAGAGGAATAATTTTTCAAGAGATTGGTCCACGCGACTTAACTTTAAATAGTTAGTTATTATATTGTACGATACGTTGGCGTAATTGTCCTTGGAATAACGTTTTGTCCTATGTAGTAATTTATTTTATTTCTTTAAGTACCCATATGTTAATACTATAGGTAGGTAATATATTTTCTGCCATACTCAGTAGAAAAAAAATGAAAATCCTGCTATACAGTATTAAAAAAGTTAAGGTACAAATACGATCACGTTCAAACTCATCAACAAGATCTGGCGAAAATAGAGACGAAGCATTCAAACCTATTGTACTTTTTTTCCATGTTAACCAAAACTCCCCAATAAGCTTTCTTCAGTTTAAATATATATTAACAAACATATTATCAACATCCACTCACAATGTTAACAAGTTAAAATAGACAAAATATTTTTAATGAGTCCAATTGTAGGAACTCGACCTAATATTATAAATGATAAAAGAATGAAATCTCGCTTCACGAAATTCGCAAATCTTCTATTCCATGTACTCCCTCCACAAGACCAAACACTGCAATAAAACTCAAGACCATGCTCTTAATACATAACACAAATATGGATCAAATAATACAATCTATATATATAAAATCCAAATGCCACTTGTTACTGATCGCTGGAACTCAAAAACTACGGAATGTACGAACTTGAAATTTGGAATAGAGGTTCTTTTCGTATTTTCACCGCGCAAATAGAAAGGATTTTCAAAAGTGTTGCGTTTCAGTAGGGTAATTAACAATTGTAATTATTCATCGCCCATACTTATTGTGCTCGGTGATATACGACTGCGGACGATTCTTATCGGGGCGATCTTTTTAATAACACAATTGCGAACGATTATAGTTTATCAGCGGACCCCCGAATATTACACTATTGTGGACACATGTTGCCAAATTTATAAATAATACTTCGATAATGTGGGTATGTGGAAATTCTGAGCGTATTAAGTTTAGTATGCAGTTACAAGTCATTTTTGTTAAATACTACAGTAATAGCTGCAATCTCGTTGTATAATATAGTGTATATTGTGTGGTTCCATGTGATTTAGTCGCAGTAAGTTGGGCGCGGGAATTTAGGCGCAGTAAATTCGTCGCGGTGTAATATTATCGCGCGTCATATAGTCGTTTTGTATTAGATCGCGTCAATTTAATGATATCGTCGTTTATCTAAATTATGATTGTTTTAAATTATCGTTGTCTATATTGCGGTACCTATCTAAATTATAGGTAAAATGATAGGCTCGTGACTCGATGATTTGTGATTATAAATCCTATAATGTGTTATGTTTACTTTTGAACTTTGTATTTTACCGTCAGTCTATCGTCAACGCTTGTTACCGATTTGTTACGATTTATACAATTATACAGTGCCGTGTATTTTAATTATTTATATAATAACAATTTTTGAAACAAAATGCCTTTAAATTATATTTTGAGTCAACGAAATCAAAAGTTATTGATTCACAATAATTATGTGCATAAAAAAGAAAAAGACGGCGACGATAAAATCATTTGGAAATGTAATGATTATAAACAATTCAGCTGTCGTGGTCGTGTTCACACACGAGATGAAACTGTGATTAAATATATTGAATATACTAACCATGTACCTGACATAGCTAATATAAAACGAAGAGAATATATGAATGATTTGAAGAATGTAGAGAAAACATCTCAACTGAGTACTCATGCTGTTATTTGATCAGTTGTATCAAAAGTAAAAACATTATAATTTAATTTACCTATTCTATTCTATTCTATTATTATTATTTGTTTAGGTTGATGATGCAATTGCAGGTACACTACCTCCCATAAATCAAATGAAAAGAACAGTACAACGAACAAGACAAATCGAAAGTTCTGCTCCTCCAAATCCTGCAACATTAGAAGAGCTAAAAATTCCAGATGAGTACAAAACAACTACGAATGGTGAATCATTTTTATTATATGACAGTTTTTCTGAAAATATCAATGAAAAACGAATATTAATATTTTCAACAGAAAAAAATTTAAATTTATTATTAGAAAGTGAACACTGGTTTGTTGACGGCACATTTTCGTGTTGTCCTAGTATTTTCACCCGATTATATACAATCCACAGTTTAATATTATGTGATGTTGTTCCTTTAGTTTATGTTCTTTTACCAGATAAAAAGGAAGTAACTTATCGCCGTATGTTTTTAGCTTTAAATGTTTAAAAAAAAAATTTAAATCCATTGATGATTATGGCTGATTTTGAAAAAGCTGCTATGAATGCAGCCCTATTTATGTACCCAAATACTAAAATTCGAGGTTGTTTTTTTCATCTCGGACAGTCAATTTGGCGGCAAATTCAAAATATTGGGTTAAGTAATAAATATTCTACTGATCCAGAATTTTCTCTTAATATTCGAAAAATACTGGCATTAGCATATTTACCCGAAAATCTTGTTGAAAATAGTTTCGAAAACCTTCTTCAAACAGAATTTTATAAAAACAATGAGGAACTTCTGTCAAATTTTATAAATTACTTTGAGGATACATATATTGGTCGCGTTAATAGAAGAGGACGAAAAACACCTCCACTATTTCCTATTTTAATTGTTATTTTTTAATTGAAAAAGATATTCCTCGCACCAATAATGCAGTAGAAGGCTGGCACAATTGTTTCAATTCGTTGTTAAATTCAGTTCATCCATCTATTTGGATTTTTATTAATGCGTTGAAAAAAGAAAATAATATAAACTTTTTTAAAGTCAAACAGTTACTTTCTGGAATATCATTACCTAAAAAAAAAAAATATAAAGATTCTGCAATTCGTATTCGAAAATTAACCTCAACATTTGACCCAAATATTACTAATATTCAAAATTATTTACATGGGATAGCTGTTAATTTCCAGTTGCAATTATAATTTAGAACTTTATTTGTATACATTTTTGTTTTTATTATTATTAGCTATCTGTGGAACAATTTAATTTATATTTTTAAAATTTAAAACTATTTTGACTTATTTGACTTAAATTATATTTTATACTTGCCAATAAGTTATGCATATTGTATTTAAACTAGGTATTTATTAATTATTATATTATTTTGACTATTGTATTATACTATTTGTGGTACAATTTAATTTATATTTATAATTTAAAACTATTTTGACTTGTTTGACTTAAATTATATTTTATACTTGCCAATAAGTTATGCATATTGTTTTTAAACTAAGTATTTATAATAAAGTATAAAATATTGTACATAAGGCATGTATCGTCACTCGCCGAAATTACGTGCGACGATATTACACCGGCGCCCAACTTGCCGCGCCTAATTTACCGCGCCCAAATTACCACGACAAATTTACCGCGATGTATTTACGTGACACCATATTGTGTTTTTAAACTATGGAAGACTTTCAAATTATTTTATCAAAACGTGGTAAGGAGTTAGTTCTACACAAAACGAATAAATATCGATTTAGGCGACAGCGGAAAGATGGAATTCTGAAATGGTTATGTACAAATAAAGTCTGTAGTGCAAGTATTTTGACGACATCAGATAAAAAATCAATCTGTGAATCTTCCGGCGAGCATATCTGCGCTGAGAACTCTGCACAAAAAATCGAGCGACAGATATTAAGGGAAAACTGTGAAAGAAAATGGGAAGAAGATTTATCTACTAAGCCGTTAAAAATAATAAGAACGGAACTATTAAATAATACAGTAACAGCGATAGTTAAAGAAGGCATAAAAACTGTGAGGAAAACTATGTATGAGAAGAGACGAAAACATTACCCAACATTCCCAAATTCATTAGATGAAGTAATTGATCAACTAAAAAATATGCCTAACCTAACCTAACCTTTACAATCGTTGGGCTTGGTAGACCGCGTCGCACAACTAGGCAACGTTTCATTAAATTTTGACCGCAGTCGTGTCATTTTTTGGGTGCAACATAAGACCTTTTGATATATAATGATCGTCCGCAATCGTGTTGCAAAAAAGGTAAAGCATTTCGCAATCGTGTTTCACCGGTGGCCACAACACGATTGCGCAAAAAATTTGCAACACGATTGCGCCCCGATTCCTTTTTACCAGTTAAAATCACAACGCCAGTGCACCAAATGATATGTGTATATATTATAAACAATAATTTATATACAACATAAAATAATGCATACATACAATACATACTTTCTATAACTTGCATGTACATATTACATGCACTCAAACTATAAATTCACAAAATGCACTTTTTCAAAATGAAAATATATAGTATTATAAATTATATTAAAGTCAATATACTCAATATTATTTGTTTGTTGATATTATATACATATACAAAATTGAACGAGTGAGCATTGGTATTTATATTTATTTTTATAATTTTATCTGATCGTCAACTTGGTGTAAAGCAATATATTTATGAAGATAATAAAGATAACATTTTCTTAATAAGTGATAATATCATCATATCGGTGTTGAATGTTGGTATGTTGGTAAGCCTGTAATAATTGAGAAGGAAAATTGTGAATTAATAGGTAATAAGTTTAAGTCATAGACCTAATAACTAGTTATATGATTCAAGTGCATGTATATGAAAATATATTGTATGTATACATTATTTTATGTTGTATATAAATTATTATATATAGTATATAGTATATACACATATCATTTGGTGCGCAATGGTGTTGTGATTTTAACAGGTAAAAAGGGATCGGGGCGCAATGGTGTTGCAAATTTTTTGCGCAATCGTGGTGTAATTAGCCGGGTCAAAAAAGGAAAAGTTGCGCAATCGTGTTGCAGCGACGGACGTAGCTGGTTAATTCAGTTAGTCTAATATAAACGGCCTTTTTAAACATCTCACCGATATTCAACGTGCAAAATATAATATTCAACCAATAGTTTTTTGCTTTTAAGAAACTAACCTAAAATCCAATCAAAAATTTCTCATACATGAATATTAAGGGTACTTCAAAAATCACCAAAATACCGCCAGTGCTACCTTCATCACAAATCGCATAAAAAGCAAAGAAATCCAATTTCAGTCCCACCTTAAAATAATTGCTGTCCTTATTGAACTCAAAAACCCACTACGCGTCTGTAATATTTATGTGCCTAACAGCACCAATCTGCTTCCCCACGACTTCAACCAAATCATACAACAGCTGCCAAAACCCTTCATACTTTTAGGGATCAAATCACACTGACCTTAGAGAAAAAATAATGGAAAAATGTCTGGATATTGATCAGCTCATACTACTAAACTGTCTGGCGTGGATTACACCAGACATGACTTAACAAATAAATCTTTCTCCACTATATAGATTTATCAGTATCCAATAGCACACTTGTCCCATAAATCGAATGGAGAGCACTCAAAGAATATAACTGTAGTGACTACTGGCCTATATCCATAACTCTTCTAGACCAATTCCTTAAAACGCCGTCACACACTCATTGGAATCTCAAAAACCCGAATTGGGAACTATACTAAGATCTTATAAACCAAATATCCTAGAAAATCCCATTAAAATAGACAATGAAACCCAACAGACACAAGCACAAATAAACTCCATAATAATTTAGTTCTCAGACATTATATTAGATGCCGCAAATAAAATTATTGGAAAAACAAACACATTACAAAAAGAAAAATAGTATAATAGTGGAATGATGAATGCAAAGACGTAATAAAATAATTCAAAAATGCATTAACAAATTTTAAAAAACCAGATCACTCTCTGATCACATACATTTTAAAGTATCTCGAGCAGCATCTAGATGCATTACTAAAAAATACAAAACTGAATCGTGGCAACAATATACATACACCAATTTAATAAGCCCAACTCCTGTTCTACAGAAATATGGAAAAAAATTAAAGCAATTAAAGGAATAACACATCATCCTCTTCAACCTATTTTGAAACATAATAATATTCTACTCTCATCTTCAACAGCCATAAACGACGCTTTCGTGCTATCATTCGAGAAAAATAATTACGCCTCAAATTTTGACCCAGTCTTCTTTACACACTATAAACACAACATAGAAAATACCATCACACATGAACTCCAAAATAACTTCCACCATCAAGACAACCATCTAAATACTTCCATCAGTGGTAGTCAACTCTTTAATTACATGTCAAACTGCAAAAGCGAAAGTCCTTGGCTTAATGACTTAACATATTCATTTATCTAAAATCTAATACCGAATGGCAAAATCCAACTATTAAAAATATACAATATAATATGGAACAACGGTGTATTCCCAATCCAGTGTCGAAATGATATCTTTATACCCACTCCAAAACCAAATAAAAACAAATTTAATATAGCTAATCTCACTCATAAGTACAACTGGAAAATCATGGAAAAAATGGTAAACAAAATGTTATATTTGGCATTTGGAGACATCTAATTTTTTTATCGAAGAACAATGTGGTTTCGTCTGAAATCACTCAACAATAGGTAGCCTCTTAAAACTACATACTGACATAATAAATGTCCAATTTCTCATGCTAAAACACACATATACACACAAAACAAAGGTCGGCCTGTGAGTAATGGCTATTGTTCATATGTCGGCCAGTACAATAACAGGGCATGGACCAGTTGCGCCTAAAACAATATTTGTATTTTAGGTTAGTATACCAATTGCGCCACTTAAATTTTAGGTCAGTACACCAATTGCGCTACTTATATTTTAGGTTCCTTATTTTTACATGGGCATAATATGTAAGTTACTACACGGCGGTAAAAGTTACATATGTACATACACAATTAAATATAGCTAACTAATATACATTCAAATATACTTAATTTAAAGCAAAACGAAATTACGGGAAAATACGACAAGCTACAAACTTATAAATGATAGTAGTACCTATCCCGACTCGACGTAGGGCGAACTATTAAATATTTTTTTTATTATTATTAACGAACATATTATAAAGTATGAATTTGAGTGATAGACTACTCGTATAACAATTTTTCATTATCATTAATGATCGTTATCCACCTATTTATCTACCTAATTTGTACGTTCCATACACTGTCTAATAAGTACTATACAGATATATACTATGTATGGGATAACACAAATCACAATATATAATATAATATAAATTAAAGTTTAATTTTTTATATTGACTGAAAATATCTATTTAAAATACATATTTTTATATACTAGGTGTAATGTAGAATACTATTATAAACCCTGAAGACAACTGAGCGCAATTGGTCTATCGACCCAAAAAAAAGACATAGCGCAATTGGTATATTGACCCAAAAAAGACAGAGCGCAATTGGTATATCGACCTAAAAAAGACAGAGCGCAATTGGTATATTTAAAGGTCATTTTAAGCGCAATTGGTAAACTCCCCAATAACCGACGTGCGAATATCCAACTTCCTTAGCCCACCATGTAACCAACTAATCAATATGTTAATTCAATATTACATCTATATAAATGACAACACTGTTATTATTAAATGTATTGTATTGTTATGATCTACTATTTCTGCTCTATATTACTCTTTTTGTTCCACTATAATGCTCCTATCAGTATAGCTATAGTGTTAATCTTTATATGCAAAATAAAAATAGATGTACAATAGTCCTCTGAGATCGTAATGGAATTAACTATTAAAATAAAAGTAATAAATAATTATTTAGAGTTAAGGTCAATATGAAACTAAACATTAAAGTATATGAAATTATTCAAGAAAGTAAAAACTTAAATATTATAATAAATCATAATAATATAAAACAGTTGACATTTTTTTTCGTCAATAATTTTGTCACGCAATAATTCAAATTATGTAATGAAAAGTCCAAACAAATAAACACTTTTCTAGATACTAAATGCTTATTGTTAAAAATTTCCTCCTACACATATGTAGGTATCATGTATACTGTATAGTCGATAGTTACTTTGGAAGAAGTTTATGAATTTTCTCGGAACAGATTCTGAAAACAATTTTAACATCGTTTATACATGTATTTACTTTTGATTTATCGCTAATTATGATATTTTTCAATATGAAACTTTAAAAAAAGTAAGCCACATTTTAAAGAATAAAATCATTTTTTATTGCATTTACAACTTCTTGATTTTATAGGCACAATTAATGATTTGAAAATAGAATATTCCCAGGGTACAGAGAATATAATTAAAATATGTTTATAATTTCAAAGCTAGTAAATCTAATATTGAGCTCTTAACCTTTTGTCCTTTTCATTGAACTTCAAACATTACATTTTGCAGAAAAAGGTGAAACTCAGCCACTTTAGTAGGCAATGTACTAAAACTTGATTTCATATGCATGTTTACACCGGCTCTACCCGATTAACCAATGTCAACCAAAAAATACTAAGTTCTACTAAATAATAAAGAAAGTTGCGCGAAAAATTAGTTATTAATTAAAATAAACGTGCAAATTATGTATCTATACACAATACATTTATAATATGTATATTATATAATGTAAGACTCGGCGGCCATCGGGTTTCCAGCTACCTATAACCTGACCTTTTTGTCCGTCAAATTATGTGTTTGACTTGCTCTTGTATATCTTTGACTGGTAGCTTGTGAGTTCAGTGACCTAAGTTTGTTTACAATTTTAAGCGTGATTGCTTAAACCAGAGGCGAAACTTGGGATCGGGATTAGGGTAGACAAATTAAAAATAATATTTTTCATAAATAAATTATTTAAATGACAAAAAAAAAAAATTAAAGGGAAAACAACAACTAAATAGTTTAAAATATGTTTAAAAGATTCATCAATTTAAATATAAAATATGAATTATTATAAGTACACTGCTATTAAAACTAAATACATATTATACTATTATTATTATTGCTCACTATATAGATACGAATAAGAAAAGAATATTACTATATTATATCCGATGGCGCGTCGCGACAATCGCAACGGGGACGTCGATAATAAAAATATTGAGGATTGTGGCAATTACGAACGGCGAGACGTGTCTCATAGCGTACATAGTAAACCCCACTCTGATGACTTTTAATATTAGCGATATAGTGATCTATCACTTCACTTGTTTTGGCACCGGCGGGCTCCTACGGAACCGGCGGTCACCTAGCGATTCGGCTGACGAGAGTGTAAGGGTTTAAGGTAACACCGTTAAGACCTAATATTGGTTATGATATATATATATAGGTGAATAGTATTGAACACGGTATGTATATTATGTAGAACAGGTGCCTATAATAGCACGATAGTATAATATTTAACTTTAAGAATATCAACAACGAAGAGCTGACGGAGACGTCTCCCCGTATCAGCGTATAATAATAATAATAATAATAATAATAATGACACTAACGATAGTACCGCTAGTACGTACAATAATAAATAATAACAATTTTCAGACCGAACGACGACGGTAGCTGCCCGTGCGGCGGCCAATATACCGGTCTATCAGAAGCCGGCGCGCGGCGGCAAGCTATATTTATGAGCCCGGCGGCGCGTTATATGCACGAGATTCCGACGCATAACAATGGACAACGGCAGTACGGCACACACAACAAGTTAACGCTCGACTTTTAAGACCATAAACGGCACGGAGCTTGCGTGTGGTACTCGACCGGCAATCGAACGCACAGCAACTTAACACAGGACGGACGAGCGGATACGAGGACAGAACCATCGGCCAACGAAAATGGCACACAGCAGGCGAGATGTCATCACCATCACTCATCCGCTCGCTCCGCGAAGCACTGACTTTACCGGACCAGTTGCACGATCGCGCAGCTCACGTTCAACGGCGGCAGATCTTATCGGTGTTTATACCCGCACCGGCTGATCGGACTGGGTCTGCCCGTAACAACGCTGAGTTTCGAACGTCACTTAAATCCAATTTTAAAGCTGCCCTGTTTTCAACTGCAATCAATGATACATATTTGAGTCGATCTTGTCCAGTACTATTTTTAAGATAATTTTTGATTATTTTTAGTTTGCTGAAGGATCATACAGCTCCTGCTGAAGTAACAGGAATGGTATAAAATAGTAAAATTGCCATGAGTACTTCTGTTAGATCACATTCCATCACTCCAAATTTGGTTATTATATCCTTGCATAACTGGTGAACATAACACGTCTCAGTTAATTCAGGAAAAGTGAGATGGTGAACATTGAGGAATTGGATCGAAAAATTTGGTCCTATATTACATCCGAATACTTGCTTTGAAACTGATCAAGTTCGTTCGTTAATGCTACGTAATACTTTTGGAGTTAAAAAATCAAATATTTTGCTGACTTAACTTATATACCAATGAAATGCGTATTTAATTGAGTGATAATAATATTATGTCCAATATATTATTTATACTTTAAGTTTTACTTCAAAATGAAGATTCTAACCCTTTAATATTTACAAACCTTGGTGCACAGATATCTATATTATACTAGATTATACTGGTACTCGCGTTATCGTATGAAGCCTAACTAATAGTAATAATCCGTTATCACCAATTTCGTGGTTGGCAAAACATTGAATAAGTATTATGATTATAATATCATTTTATGCGTTTTATGAACTTAATTACCATTTATTTGATTCTTTTTTTGACAATAATTATTATATTATTTTACTTATTGTGCTTTATATTGAAGATGAAAATGTACCAAGTCTTCTGCCATATATTGATAGTTTTGATTTCGTAAAAGATTTTATTTTATATTATATTTGTGGATTTATCGTTAGAAGGGTCTGTAAAAAAATTGACTGTCAAACTTGTGCCTACAGTATGATAGAAAATGAATCTGAACATAATTATAGTCATAAACAGGTCTCGTAATTTCATGCACTAAAAAAAGCACAAATAAGCATGCATTCATGGACTAAAAATTGGCAAAATATGCATTAAAATATGCACTAAAAAGTTCGAAAATATGCATTTAATTGCCCTTACATTTTTAAATTATGCACTCAAAATATGCATTATGTAAAATATTTATGAGCAAATTTTAAAATAATAAGAATATATACATTTATTTTAAAAGTATTTTATTCTTTTTAATTTTTATATATTTAACAATCAAAATTAATAAAATGAATACTTGCGAAGTTCATATAATCATATGGATTTGACATCTTTATTAATTTTAATTAGGTAGTCATTTTTTATCTAATTTTTGTACACAATTATCCTGCACCTACAATGAAAATATTTGGAATGAAATATTAGTTATTTGATATTTTCACGAATCGTACAGTTAAACAACTCATCGGCGACTGGTGTGTGCAAGAAAACTAAACTGTACCAGTGTACAGAATTTTAGATGCGGATTGGTAAGAAACATTGTACAGGTGTACATGCTTGTACAGGTATCGTTTCGACGAGGGACTATACACGGTGGAGGATGGTAGTGGTAGCTATACAATTGTTTCCGCGGTACTAAGTAAAACGCACAAAATCTTAATAGGGAAATATTAGAAAAGTAAGTAGTTACACGAAAATAAAAATAAATCAGTAATATTATATGTTGTGTTATGAGTGTTATGACATGAAATTATGTAAAAATTGTATTAATAATTAATAAACAATTATACAAGATGAGTTTTTACTTTTTCATACATACTTAATCTTAATACAAATGCCATCAAATACTTAATACCATACTAACATAGTAACATCTATAGTCTATACACAACAGATTAAAAATTTGAAGTCCTAGGTCTATAAGTTATGTAAAAAAAGTAACGAATTTATGTAATTATTATGCTAGTTCCAGTAGAGAATTCGAATATTTTGCCAACCAGCAGTATGGCGCCCATGTAATAATACACTGATAAGCGCTTGAAATCTGGCTTCACTATTTCCAATGTGCAACGCCCCGAGTACCGTCCTGATCTAGTATAATATAGATATCTGTGCCTTGGTACTGTGCCTTGGCCGTTGTGCGATAAGATAACGATTACTCCGTAGTCCTTAGATCATATCACGGTTTAAGATAGAATGGTTAAGCGACGAGGTCTGATATTTCGGCGGTAGAGTTTCTTATCAAAAATATAAAAAACTCACTGCCCCGTGGTGCGATCTACTAAATTACCACGATAATCTTGATATTCTTTAAATTTATTAAATAATAATAATACTTTATTATAATTATTAATTAAAATAATTATTATTATATAGTACCTACTTCATAATACTTTATGATTGAAAACGTAGAAGAACTTTACAATGTATTTTTTTTTAACAAATGTCAATTTTATTTTGGCTTTTAATAGCTTTCCAATCTAATACTAGCTGTATGAAGTATTAACTCATTTTACAAAGAAAAATAAGAACCAGTTGTTAAATAAACCGATTTTTTAATTTCAATTTTTCTATTCTAAACCAAAACAGATTACCAAAAGGAATAATGGGTAAATCAAAGTATAAATATAGTTTGTATAAAAACATAATTTTATAATTTGTAATAGTTAATATCTTACTATATACACTATAAACCAAAAGCTTATATTATATCCTAAGATGAAAAGTATATTTACTGGATCCTTGACCTGAGTCCCAAGTACCTACTAATAATATCACTTTCATAGAAATGTTTTGCACAGATCCTATGAATTTTTTTAAGTTGCATCCCTAATGCTTCTTCCCACAATATTTTAATCTCTGCATTTTTGGGGGCTCCAAAAAGAGATTTTAATGCCTCGTGAGGCTCATGTACACAACAATAACTTGGCATTTTTAAATTAATATAAAAACAAGTATGACAATTTTATAATTAATTCACAATAACCACAATTATTATAATATCATGGTTAATAGAATTGGCGCGAATTAACATATCCTTTATCTCTTTTTATGTGTATGGCTATAGCTACATTCTGTAGTATGTTCACAGTCTTACAGAATAGAGTTATATTTATTTTCTATTCTATGGTATGGCTAAATAGTAAATAGTAAAATTCCGTCTAGAATTATTGTTTTTGGCGCCATCATTTAGTGATAGGCCATGTTGGCACCGGAAGCGCTAGTATCCAGTGAGTAAAAACATTTATTTGATAAGAAACTTTTCCGCCGTAATGTACTGTGGGATTGTATGAATCGTCGCTCAACCATTCTATCTTAAACCGTGGATCATATACACTGGATAGAGCTATAGCGTATAGTCCGTGTTTGAAGCAGACCTGTCATGCCCGAAGTACTTATTGCGCTTGCGTGAGAAATGAAATAGATTGCGCGGGACGGGGAAGGAACAATAATGTGTTATAGTGATAAGGACGATTAGGTACTGAATGCTTAGATCATATACTTTGCTCATGCGCAGTGATGACTTCGGGCACGAGCAGCTATGCTTCAAGATTTTAAATCAAAGCTCTATCCAGTGTATAATATGATCTAAGCCATAGTCTAACATCGATCATTGCATATTGTGTGTATTTATAGGTATACAATATTCATATTAAATTTCTAATATTCAATTATCATATTAAAAATGTCCAACCTTTTTTTCAATTTTATTTCAATTATTTTACGGGTGTATTTTTAAAATTTACAAAGACCTCTGAGGGCCCTTGAGCTCTAAGGGGCCCCAGTGAACTGCCCTGCTTTGCCCGATGATAGCTACACGCCGATCAAATAGAATAAGACGGACAAAAAGTTATGGTTGTATGTCGCTATGAAAACCCGAGGAGCCGTCGTGCTGTAAAATATGTATAATATAGGTATATAATTTATACGTGCAAATTTATATTTACCGATTTCAACTCTTTAAAATCAAAATCTTGAAAATCCCTTTTTAGTGGAACTTGACATTTTAATATCAATTTATCCTCAAAATTCGATAACTCAAATAGTTTCAGCTCTGCGTCAACTAATTCTAAAGTAAAATTTCCTTTATATACAGGGATAGGTATAGAACAAGTAAGACAAACATGGAAAATCTTATTGAAACCTAATTCAACACCAAATATAATATTTAATATTAGTTAGCTTTTTCTGTTTCAAATGAAACTTGTTAATTATTAAATATTTAAAATTTAGTTTAGTTTCTGAATAGTGACACCCTCATGAAAAATATGTTTAAGCAGATTATTTACTGTTCTTAAGGAATTATTAAAAGAAAAAGTTCCAATTATTGAACAATACACTCATGGATATGTTATAGTTGTTTTATCTTTTTACTATATACTTAACAATTAAAATTTAAGTTAACGGGATTTGTCAGTCAAATTAACTGAAATGGAACGTTTATCTAAATATAATAACTTAACTATTTGATGGTATAAAATAAATCATTAGATTTGTAATTTTGAGAATCAATGTAACCTATTTAGTTTAATGTTTTTGGAGGGCTAAATAAACTGTAAGTTTAGGCCATTATCTGAATTATTTCAACAGTTAAAATAAAATAAACATCAATGTACATTGTTATAAGTTATAACTATAGTTTTATGTAGTTAATTTAGCTGCTATAATTTGAAGTTGTTTTTACTAAGCATAAGCACAAACCAAACGCCCTTGTGGCGCAATTTCGTTAGTAGCGACCGGTCTTCGCACATCTCGTTAAGAATACAATTAAGCTAACCTAACGAGGGATATTATGGATTAGAAAGAATACTAAAATCGAGGACACTCTCACAAAACTTAAAAATAAGAACGTATATGACATTATTACGACCTATTGTCCTGTATGGTTCTGAGACGTGGGCATTGAGGAAAGCCGAAGAACAGAGACTAGGAGTATTCGAGAGAAAAGTTTTAAGAAAAATATATGGACCGGTCTTTGACAGTGAAACAATGAATGGAGAAAATTACATAATTATGAACTCAAAAGACAGTTTCAGAGACCTGACATAGTCAAGGAGATTATAAAAAGAAGACTTATGTGGGGGGCCGGGGGGCCATGCTTGGCGTAAGCAAGGATCTCTAGTTAAACAAGTAATTGAGGAAGAACCAATAGGTAAAAGACCTTTAGGTAGACCTAGACTGAGGTGGGAAGACTGCGTAAGAAAGGACTTAAAAACGTTAGATCCATGAATCAGATGGAGAGAAGCTGCAGAGGACAGGGATATATGGCAAGATTTGTACTTAGCGGCATGGTCTTAAAGGCCGAAGCCAAAAAGAAGAAGAGAAGATTAAATTTTATCAAACTCAGAGGATGAGCCAATTGGTTCAGAATATTATATGTTAATAAAAACAAAATTCTTACCAACCAATTGCGTTTCATTACAAAATCGGTAGTAATTTTAACTATTTAATGTAGTTGCGTTAACGTAAAATAGTCGTTGTATCTTAAGATATACCTTAAGCAAATGGTTACTGTTAGCATAGTCAAATCAATACTCCTTGGGCCCTGAGCAAAATTTAACTCTCAAATCTGTATGGAATTGACTAACTGAGCACTCAAAACTACCCCATAATTTTATGTGAGGTTTCTTTTTAACTTCTGTTATCTTATAAATCGTATAACATTGGTATTGTGAAAATAGTAATACGTTTTAGTGAGTTTTTATTGAACCTATATCTTTAATTCTTTTTTGTTATTATCAAAAGTTAATTCGTCAGTTTGTGTGTTATCATAGCCCATTTACAACCATTAAAGGATGCGTGTTTGTATGTGCTTTGTCAATATAAGTATTATTCTTGTTCAATACTTTGCTACTTTTGTTCAAGCCAAAATTCATTTCTATTTCTGTGGATCCATTCCATATAGTCTGTTTTCAAATTTGGTCACAGTATTCATAACCAATGAGGTTTATATTTCGTAATCCGCCAATGAAAGTATACACTATGCTTCCTCGAAAATATTAAAGCTTAGTACTGTTAAACTCATCTTTAAACCTGGGAATAGTTCTAACATTGTCAACTATCAACCAATTTAAGTATTAAATCATGTAGTTAAATTATTTGATTCATTTGTCTTGAATTCCGTTAGGATATATTATGTAAATTCAATGTTAATTGATAAGAAGCGTGGTTTCCACCCCTACCGTTAAACAAACATTTGTAACTTTGTTTTTTTCTCAAAACTCAAGTATTTGATGCTTTTTAAAACCATACATAGGTTATTTAATATAACATACTGATTTTACAAAAGCGACAAAGCGTTTGATAGCGTTGATTATAATTTCCTGATGGACGTTTTGTTGAATTCTGGTTTGGGTAAACCATTTATGTGGAGGTTTCGTTCATGTCTTCATGATCGTTATGTTAGGACACACATAGATTTTTGATTTTAATGGCGTTTTTTCATGATACTTCTGGTGTTCCTCACCAGACTCAAGAGCATATTTCTTTTGTATTTCTTTTGCACTTTTTATTGATGAAATTAAGGTCATTAGAAATTAAACAGTCGTTTTCTTCTATTTTCTGGCGATCTAAAATTATTTTTAATTACTACTTCTCTTAAAGACTATTATTTATTACAACAGGATATTAATAGAATCTTATTGAAAGAGAACGATTAGGTCAATCCTAATCCTTGTTACGAGTGGATAATGTCATGGACTTTTTAACTTGAATTTATATTCCCCCATTGGATATATTATATTATACGACAATAAAAATGATAGGTTTTGCTAGCAATATTGTTTCATTATTTTGTATGAATAACCCCAATAATACCTTATCTTTTTCAGGTCTAATGAAATATGGAGCTAACATATGACCTATTTTTACTTATTGCGTTGGAAATAAATCAAAAGGGTACATCATAAATTCTTTAATTGTGTAAGATTTATTTTAAATATTGACATTTAGAATAAATGAAAAGATGTATTCTCATGTATCTACTGTTGCATATGATCAACATTTAAGTTCCATCCACCAGTTATTTAGAGAAACCACCAATAATAAAAATCATGCGTATGGCAAAAAGTGATGCATCATATTTCTATCCCCCATTGAATTTGTTATTGTGTATGGTAATATAAATTATTTTATTAGTATTTATGATTTACATGTTAGAAGTTAGAACAAGATTTATGTTTAGATTATTTTAAGATTTATAAAAAGTATATCTAGAAACAATTCCCTCTTCAATGTACCTGGAACAATATCATATATTTAATAAACAGGTAGGTATTAACTATTAAATGTCTTTCATAGTCAGCCTTCGGACCACAGCACACTCGTTAGTAGTTCATGGTATTCACCGTCAGGGTTTAGCGCGGCCGGTAAATTCCCCCACCATAAAATGTCCGTAGTAAAAATTGGTCGCACTTCTGTCACCTTGTCGTTTTCAGTCCATAGTATCCTAGTTCCTGATACACAGACACTATCACCGCTGCCTAGTACTCGTGGTTTGGATGTGACCGGCCAGCGCTACGTTGTTAATTTTGATCCAACGGAATTATTAAAAGAAAAAGTTCCAATCCTTGAACAACACACTAGTGGATATGGGATAGTTGTTTTATCTCTTTACTATGTACTTAACCATTATAATTTAAGTTAACTGGATTTGTCAGTCAAATTAACTGAAACGGAACGTTAATCTAAAAAATATAATAACTTAACTATTTGAAGGTATAAAAAAAAGTCATTAGATTTGTAATTTTGAGAATTAATGGAGTACCATTGATACCTATTTAGTTTAATGATTTTGGAGTGTTAAACTACTTAAATTAACCTCAAGTTTAGGCTATTCCCTAAATTAAAACAATAATAATAATAATAATAATTTAAAATAAAATAAATATCAATGAACATTGTTATAACTTATAACTATAGTTTTATGCAGTTTATGTAGCCGCTGTAATTTGAAGTTATTTTTACGAACCATAAGTATAATATATTATTATTATACCTAGGAACACAAATTATTGTAGGTAGTGTCAAATTAGGTAGTCAAGTTTTTTTCAATGCTGATTTTAATTTTAATTTTTACTTACCTATATCGGTGTCCCCTGCAATTAAAATGAATAGTTAAGTAACAATATTATGAAAAATGTAATATTTATAAATTAACAGTACAATAAACTGATATAACTTGCAAAATAATTACAAATAGTAATGATTAATATTACCATCATATTTGTATAAAATGCGGTTAAGCATTCGAAATTTGTTATAATAAGACGTCACAGTAGTTTATGGTTCTGGGTTAATTTAATAAATAAATGGCATATGAAGGCCCAATGCCGCTATGGAGCAAAAAGTTTTTTCCGCTCCTCCGGCCAACCCCCCCCCCCTCTAAAAAAACCATAAAAAACATTAAGTAGTATTTAAGTATTTATTTATTATTTAAGTATCTATATCAAAATATTTTACAATTTATATTTATGGTTAATACTTAAAATGAAATAATTCTGGATTTAAGTATCTTTATTTCTCTTATTCCATTGTGGGGCAAATTGATGAATCAGTTCTTCTAACTTCGATGCAACACATTTTTCCAGTAGCTCATTTGAGTTTGTATTTCTTCTTGTAAAGCATGATCAATAACGTCTTTATTTTTAGTTGTTCTCAAAAACCATCTACGGACATTTGTAGTATGAGCTATACTTTTCTCGTGTTCATTAACTAAATTGTGACGTTTTAAAAAAATTGTAAATCCAAAATTAGGAACACTGAAGGCGTGTTCATTAGAAAAAGCGCAATCTTAGATTTTGAGTTGAGAGCCAATTCCTTTTTTTGCATTCGCCATTAAGAAGACACCTTTCAAATACATCATGTGGAAATTTTCTATTATTTTTTCCGCATAAACGTTTTGTACTTTTAAAGTCAATATCAATCAAACTAAGAAAAGGCGGATTTTTGACAAATAGTCAATTGTATCAGAATCTAAATTCCATTATGGTTCTGGGTTAATTTAATAAATAAATGGCATATGAAGGCCCAATGCCGCTGTGGAGCAAAAAGTTATGCTGGATCTAAGCCAGGAAATTGTTTTGATATGGATACAATTTTTGATGAACTGGTAATAAGTTCTAAGTTTGGAAACAGAATTTCATTGTTTTTATGTTCATAAGTATATAAAACATAATATATATATTTTACGTCACTAAAAATGACAGGTTTTGCTAGCAATATTGTTTTATGAGTTTATATGAATAACCCCAATAATATCTTGTCTTTTTCAGGTCTAATGGAATATGGAGGTAATATATGGTATATTTTTACTTATTATTGAATTAGAAATAAATCAAAAGGGTACATCATAAATTCCTCAATTGTGTAGGATTTATTTTAAATATTGACATTTATAATAAATGAACAGTTAGATGTATTCTGATGTATCGACTGCTGCATATGATTAATTTTAAAATTCTATTCCCGTATGTCTTTCACGAATGTCAATTTTCTACACCTACATGCAACACTATTTATTTAGAAAAACAATAATAAAAATGATGCTTATGGCAAATATTGATGCATCATATTATTTTTGTCCAACATTGAATTTTTAATTATGTATAATATAAATTATATGATTATATTTTCATGTAATTTTGACTGCAACTTATATTATTAAACTAATAAAAATATTAACATAAAATATATACGAATAAGTCATTTGAATTGAGTTAATTAATATTCAAAATAAATTAATCGAAATTCTTACCGATTTCAAAATAAACTGCATAAAATGGATATGGAAAAAATTTCTAAATTAGAAATTTTTATTTGAAATATTAAGATAATCAAAGCTAGGTTAATCATTCTTTTTTTACCTTTTATTATTAGGTATTTAAACATCAATTTGATATTAGAAAGACGTGTTTAAAAAAAGGATGTTGAATAAATGGGAGGTATCTCCAATTGGAGAACTCTAGAACTGGATAGACAAGGATGTGAGCTTGGTTATGAGACGAAATGTTCTTAAAGGCCCAATAAACCCTAAGAAGAAGAAGAAGTGTGTAAAAACCGTAATCGAATAATAGTAGATAGTTTATTTGAAGTATAATAATATTGGTATGAAAAATATTGGAATATTTTTGACTTGACAACTCTTATACAAAAATATAGTACTTATACAAAAACTGATATACCTTACCGATAATTTTATTGGAATTATCAAATGACAAATATGAAATTTACGTCCCTACCTAATTAACAATCACTCAAAATTACTCACTTAAATTGTTCATCAAAAATTCAATGTCCTTTGTTTGTAGTATTTCGCCTGAAAAAGATATGTAATAAGTTCTAATATACCTAATTCATTTTATTTATCTATACAATATTAATTGAATATACTCCCATGGTAAATTCCTTATTAATTATGGTGTTTTATGTATACTAACAAATAAGGGGGAAACATATTTAATTTAATGCACGAGTGTCATTTCATAGTGAAGTTCCACCATATTCTACAGCCATTTATGAAATTCGTATGGATCACGTTTAATGTGTGAGCATAATGTTAGTAGACGATTCAAAAACATCCCCTCTAAAAATTTTTGCTTTACAGTTTATTTTAACCTAAATCTGAATGATATCCCAAATCTCAGCAAAGTGCACATAAGATAATTCAGTAACGGACCCTAAAGTACTCTCGTCAATGTTGATCCAGCAACATTGCTGTTATTACCCGATTGAGATTTTAAGATCTTCCCAGGATGGCGATGTCTTATGCAGATCACATACAGTGAACGTCATATTTGCAACCGTAGCTCATACTCTTGTCACTTAAAACTACTGTCAATTATTAAATACCATACTTGTTGTGTTGAAAACAGTTTTTACAAGTGATCACTAGTTTGTTTTGTCTTGAATTGTTGTTAACGATGACCAACCAACTGGTTCAACAAAACTTATTACTGATGCATATAAATAAAATAATAAGTCGAGTGGTAAACATGATATTCAATTGACACTACCATACGTCTCATATCACTTAATCCATCTTTGGATGAACACGTTTAAAAAATGTATAACATGATAAATTGTGAAAATTGAAAGCAAAAGGTTAAGTTATTAACTTACTTTTTTCTGCTAATGTCAATTTTTTATCAGCATCTAAAAATGTAATATAATTTTATTTATATTCATCTATCTTAAGGGAAAAACAATTTTTTTTTAGTGTTTATTTATTTTATTTTATGGCGTCAACCACTGCACAATTAGCCGGTTTTTACTTTTTGCTAATAAGTGATTTATGAAATTTGTGATTTCTTATTTTCATATTTCTAAATTGATGAATGTAGATACTGGTTTTAAAATTTTTTTTGTAAAAAAATCAAGGACATTTTTACTAAAACCAATTTTTTTTTTTATATTTTTGGATTTATTAAAAACTAATTTTTGTGGATACTTGACATTTTAAACAAGTATTTTTATTAATACTATTCGTAAATTTGAAAATGCAAAATTTTCAAAATAGGTTGTCTCTTTTGAGCTTTTTGTAGACATGGGAATTTTATTGAATATTGTAAATATTTTTAAAATTATTATCCATAAAAAAGCTAGAAAATTTAAGATAATCTTAAAACACTTAAAAATAAATTATTAACTCAGCCGATACCGAGGTCTTGAGCCAAATAAATATATTGGTAAAAAATACAAAAAACCAATTGTTTTCAACAAGTTTTAAATGTTAGGAAGACTACGAGATGTTATTACAACAAAAGTTATGATCAAAAAATTTTGTAATTTAAATTTAATTTTAAAATAACTATGGCAAAGCGATTACAAAATAACTATGTGACTAGAATACAGTTAAAATTTTAAAATTTAATAAATTCAACAGATTCATACGTTTTTTTTTTTTGACCAAGTGCACTTACAACATGTTAACATTTATTAATGTATAATTATATTAATTTCATATGCGTACTGTTATATGAGTACCTATACAAAATAATTATAACTATATAAATACTAACTTACTTATCTCAATTTGAGTAGTCTTTATTTCGAGTTTTACTGAAAAAGTAATAAAATAATTATTATGCTTCAAGCTCTAATGTATAATTTATAAAAGTAAATATATGTCTGATCACGATGAAACTTTGGGAAGTTGTTGAGTACACTTCCGAGAGGGTTTCTGGTGTATTGCAATCTGAACCAAAACCAAGATACACTAATTTGTATTAATTGATAATGTTTTTCCGGCCGAACTCAGGTTATTACAGTGTTATACAGCTTTATCAAAATCCACCGAATCGTACATTGTATCCAATCCAACGTAAGTTGGAATAAGTAAAAACGACAAACTTGATATAACTTTGAAACTTTAGACTTAGATATAATCGAACGTGTCCTAGACTGACTAACACTAATTGATGAACGTAGAGTCTAAACAAAGATAGTTGAGTTATTCTAATTTTCACGGCACCGTGCCACCATGCAGTAAGTATGCACCATGTAACATTTTACTAAATTTGCATTTTAAAATGGTGTAAGTATTTTACGATTTAAGATGGCTAATGAAAATATTTAAATATGGTAAAATTTGAACCCTATTATACCGAATATTAAATAACGAAGTGCATAAAGTTTGAAGCATATGGAGTTGAAATTTTTAACAAAGTGCTAGTTACACTATAAAACATTAACAAACAGCTGCTTATTCCTTATGATTCACGAATATTAAATAGTCATTTTGGTTCGTAGAATTTAACTGGAGCCAATATCTTAGCTCATTGGTAGGCTGTGCACAACTTATAGTGTTGACCTTAAAGTTACAATAACCATTGTGGAGTTTAGTTTTAGACAGAACACATATCGTACGCGTACCCACCTGTTAATCTGATATGGAGAATAAATAGACCAAGCATGCGGTATTGTACTACCACGCGTACGAGTCAACGAGTCAACAAAAAGTGCCATTTTTCTTTTGCCACAGACCTTACCATAAAGCATGTCTAGTAATATAATATATGGTCTATTGAAAGAAGAACCCCGTATTTCGACTCTATACCATGCTCAGGACTATATAATATGCAAATCCATTACATGTAACCTAATCAGTGTTTAAAATTTACCTACATTAAAAATATTAATTTACTAAATAAAAAATATACGGTTTCATTATTTTCTGTTTTTTATAAAAAAAGTCCATTGTATTATAGATTTACAAAACATTGATTTATTTTTTAGTTTACCATTATCAAATTTAATATTAAACACATCGTTTTTAAACTTTTCTGGAAATAACAAAAAATTACGTGTTGTATTAGATTACGTGCATACAAGTATGTAGGTATAATTTATAGTTGATAATAAAAATAACAAAGTTTTTATTAATAATAATAATATGTTAATAATCAAAGAACTATCGACACTTTTATATTATAATATCTTATAATTAGCTCACAAGACTATTAGCTCTAAAAAGTACTATATATGCAAGCACTTTTGCACTTAAAAACCCTATAATATACAATATCCACTAAAAAATGTTCCTAGGGATTAATTAAAAAATATTAATAGTTCAAAAAATACCTAAAATAAGAATAATAAATACCTTCATAATTTAATTATATGTTATGTCATTAACATATAAACAAAAAAAAGTTTTAGATTCAATGAAATTTGTACTTATTGAATCACTACAAAAATAAAATAGATTGCAAACTGAAAGCGTAGTTGACAGTTTAGAAGCCGAATGTGAAATTTGATTAATCGGGTATCTGCGGCTGTAACATGTATGGCTCAGTATATCGGTCATATTTTGTACCATGACAATAAATTATTTATGTATAAGCAAAATTAATTAATGGAAAATAATCTAACAGGCCAGTATTAATATGCACTTCTTCGAAACCCATGTATATTACGGTAAAAATGAAAAATAAATTCAACTCCTTCAAAAATAATATGAAATCATTGATTGTAAAATAGTCAAGTATTTAGAATTAATTATTTATTTTGTACCATGTGGTTATGTTATTAGTTATTACCTAGTTAACTAAAATATGATGTATCAAAAAGTATAAAATGAAAAAAGCAAAAAATCTCAGAATAAAATTGTAAAACTAGTCTTGTCTTAGCACAAAACTTGTTTGTTTCTTATTCCGCTATTTTGATGATTGGGTAAAATAAATATGTGAATGCTACAAATCCTCCGTTCCTAGTTATAACTAATATTGTGTTAACCATTTTAATATGTTAACCTTTAGGTTTATGAATAATATTTCTGTACATTAGTAGTTCAATACTATTATTTTTATGAAAACACTTCTTATTTATACGGGTATATTTTTTGAAAACTTACGAAAACATCTATAAAATTGTCGCACATAATATTGATTTTCTGTTTTTTCCGGTCCTTCTCCTAGTTTTAGCAATATTTTATCTGTTAAAATAATATGGATATTTAATGTTTAAAATGTACTAATTTCTTGGGCTTATACTAATTCCGCTTAACATGACGTTTTCGTTAAACAATCAATGATCAATATTGTAATCCATCATTTTCAGGGTTCATAGACCATACTAGATAAATTACAGACTTACAGTATTTATTTGATTATAAAAATGTGTACGAGTAAAAGTTATTCATTTTAGATGTATAAATACCGTGGAGCATCGATTATCCGCACTAATTGGGAACCAAGGGGGTGCGAATAATCGATTTGTACGGTTAATCAAACAACCATTGAACATTTTAAAATAAAGTTAAAAACTAATTTACTAGATATAGGTAATACTAAATCTTATATAAAACTATATAGTTAAAATTTAAATATTTAACTAGTCACCCGGTAATTGATTATTATATAAGTTCTAATTAAAAATGTATTAATTGTTTTTACATATAAACTGTTTAAAGTATGAAGCTAAAAATAAAATAGAGAGGTCAGCACAAATTTCAGATATATTAACCGTAAAATAAAAGGAGCACAATATTGGTATGGGTAGTAACTACCAAATATAAGCCATACAGAGCGATTTAACATAAATTAACTCTCATGTGGGTGGGTCCCTGGGAATGAACTAGCTGACAAACAGGTTAAGCTCGCCACCACAAATCCTAAATTTAATATTATGTCAGGACCCTCCTATAACAACCTTAAAAGATACATAAATGATATAACCAACCACAAATGACTCTATACTTGGAAACAACAAAACACCAAACTCGACACAATTAAAAATAGGACCATTAGATTTATAAACAGTTCGTTAAATAGAAAAAATGAATCGGTACTTAACAGATTGAGGATAGGACATATTTGACTTATGTACGTGCACTTAATGGCTAAGTTAGAACCCCCCTCATGCGAGGTCTGTGGTGTCCAATTAACCTTACCTTGTTAGTCGCACACACATGTATAACATGCTTTTCATATTAGCTACGTTGCTTGATTTGCTTCATTATATACGTTTAATTTACTTTCATTTTGGATTTAATAATGATATTAATTGAAAAAAACGTATTGTATACTGATTAAATAGTAATTATAATCTCCATACCTATTTTCTCAATATTTTTCTTTTTGATTTCCTCTAAAAAAAATGAACTAAAATAAATTTTAAAACTTTTTTGTTGTTCCATAACTATCTATAGAACTTTTATTTGATGGTAAATAACAGATTATTGAATTTTAGACATGTATTTTGATATCTAAGTTATTCTTAATACATTATTTATATATTATAATATTTAAGTAAGTATATAATTATTAGTATTGAATATTCATACAATTGCCCAACAATCAGTACATTGAATATTCTTTATTGTAATTGTGTTATTAAAAACTTGTAAGAAACCATTGCATACATATTACATATATAAACAAGTGTACATTTTAAATACATTTTATAACTCAAGATTCACCAAACCGATTTTGAGGTTTAATTTCAGGCCATATTAAAATTGATATGTAGATGTTTTCGTTGAAGTTTGTACGCTGTGCGATAAGTGGTTCCGGAGTTATGGCCTCTTAAGTGCATACCTAGCGACATAGCCAAAAACAACAAAAAACTTTAAAATTTGGTGATTTAAGGAAAACACTGCCCGTAATTCCATGCTCGACATCGGCAGATGAGATCATGAGTGCCTAAAGTCTTCTTTCCTGTGGAGATATGTGCAGAAATTGACGTTAATCATAAACATGCGTGTTCAGTTGCACAGTGATCAATTGGCAGATCGATTTTGGAAGAAATTGTTGGGAATCGGAAATGGCAAAGTTCGAATTGATAACACAAACGGTTTAATTAGGTTGCCAAACAATTTTTGTACAATTCCCCAACCAAAAGAAGAATTGATTTAACGAGTGTTTCCGAATATTGTCCAGAATTACAGAAATCACAATTAGTTGAGTGAACTCCCAATTGTAGCACCAAAAAATGTGCAAGTCAATGCTATCAATTATCTCATTCAAGAAAAATTGCCTAGTGCATTGACATCATATAAATATGTTGATGGCGCTTTGAATGAAGATAATGCAGTCAACTATCCAGTTGAATTTTTGAATTCATTGGTATCGCCCGGTATGCAGTCGCATTGCTTGAATTTGAAGGTCGGCTCATCAATTATTTTACTACGGAATTTGAATGCACCAAAACTGTGCAACGGCACAAAATTAGCTGTAAAAAGATTGATGCCGAATTTAATCGAAGCCACAATATTAACACTGTGAAACAGTGGCCTACCGGCTTGTTTCATTGAGTTTGAGAATAAGTCAACACTGAGTTTTAAGGCATAACTTGTCTGTTTATTTCTATGATAATTATAATTATTTACAATGTAAACGTAATTTTCGGGGCAGTTACGCTAACTCAGCAGCCGGGCGTATAGCGGGCTTGCCGGATACGGCGTATGGGCACGACGATCCATAAATTACGTCCTACAATACATTAGGGTCTTATTATGTTTAAGGGGACACAATTTGGGGTACGAGGTCGACCACGAATAGTGTCCTGCTATTAAGCGACTGCTATCGTGAAATCTGACCAGGGAAGGCAGGCTCTCAAAAGCGGCCGGGGGGACCTTTATGTATCGGCGTGTCCGCAATCAAAATAAAACATATTATTTCTATCAAGTAATTATCAAGCTGGGTCCTCACTCCTCAATCCACAGCAGGTAAGCATAATATACTGCTCGCATCATCACCATCTATAGTCTCATAATATAGAGTATATATATATTATATATATTTACATAACAATTATTTTTCTTAATATAGAACAATGGTATATTTATAAGAACGATTTTTTTCGGGTATAACGAATTTGTTGCACAAATTCTGGTTAAAGTCGCACAAATTCACACTAATGGCACTGATGTTTGGCAAAAGAAAAATTCTGAAATTGTAATTTTTTCTATGAGGGGGGGGGGAAGGGTTGGGGAAATGCTTCATTAGTGTGCTTTTTTCCTTTCTGTATCTACTGTTCCATATTATATATCTTTTATAATTGCTAGTACTTTTAACATGTTTAGTCTATAATATACTCGTATTGTGTTTATTTTATCGTTATGTATATGTTATTATTTTTATATATAAGTGAGTTATTCATCAAAAGCTAATCCAGATATCTTCATTGTTTAAGTGCAGATTATCTGTATGTTACCTAAGGAAATGTTTTGGTTTTATTAAGTTTTTACTATTTAACAATTTAAGGTATTTTGATTATTCTGGTAACCAAGAAAAACCTAATGTTTTTCCCATTTGCTTATGGGTTCAATGTTGGATTTTGTTCTATTATTTGATTTCCTTTGTTTTGTTTGTAATTTTTAAAATTTGGATTTATATTGATGCTTGTTATTATTTTTCTTACATATTAGTGATTTCAAAACCATCGTTTATTTGTTGATCGTTAGATTTTAGTGCGGTTTTTGTGATGTTTTTTGATTTCTTTTATAGATCCGATTTTATTTCTGTATTTATATTTTACTATTTTAAATCTAATATATAAAAATCCCGTGTCGCAATATAAACAATGTTTGTTACCAAACTCCTCCGAAAGAGCTGGACCAATTTTCTTGAAATTTTATGTGTATATTAAGTGAGTCTCAGAGACTTTCATACCCCTAGGTGTGAATTGTGGCTCACAAAAACTCTTTTTAATATTTAACTTGTAAATTGTATAATAATACTTATAATTATAATAATAATAATAATTATAATAATAATAATAATAATACGCACCGAGCGTACAACAACACTATGGTTACCGAATATTAATAAGTAATAACAATATATAACTTTTAAACAATAAAATACATTCAATTGACATAAAAAAACAGAGCATTGCAATAATATTACGAGTTTTAGTAAGTTTTGATGGAATATTTTGTTTTTAAAAATGCAAACTAGACACATAAAGTTAAGTCGTGGAACTCGCAATGCTACAAGTCAAAGATATATAAAATCAAGTAAAACGCACAATATGACGGACGAAAAGGTCAGGTTGCAGGTTACTGCAAACCCGCGGGCTGCTGTGCCATAAAATATTTGTATAAACGTGTACAATGTTCAGGTTTATTTTAATTAATAACTCATTTTTTATTTTTTTTTAGTGGAAATTAGTATTTATTTTTTATTTTTTGTTTGTCACTGGTTAATCGGGCAGAACAGGTTTAAGCATGCATCAAATCGAATCTTAGCACATTGCCTACCAAGGAGGCTGGGTTGCACTTAAAGCCACTCATCGAAGTGTCCACAATCCAAATAAAAAATAAAATAAAAATAAAACATATTATTCAAGTAAACATATAGGTATTAATATAGATAAATATAGATAAATTACAACTAGTATCTAAATGTTAAAATTGTTATGTCATTTAAATCTTCAATTATATCATTAATCCAAAATAGTACCATATTTATAATTAACTATGTAATTATTTTGAATCAGAGTGCACAATTCATTACATTCCATATCGAAAAATAAATATATATTTAATTGAATGAAGACATGGAAAATTACTTACTTTTCTTGAAGTAATCGATATGAAATTCTATAACATTAATTAATATGTTTTTTAATTATTATCTATAATTAACTTCAAACATAATATTATATACGTATGCATGTATGTATGTATGTATGTATGTAGGTATGCATGTACGTATGTATGTATGTATGCATATATGTATGTATGTATGTATGTATAAAATGTATTTATGTATTTATAACGTCATATTTTCAAAAAATTAAATTAGAACCAGGATAAAAATGTAATGACTTATACATGTTTTAAATTGATTTTTCAGTACAAAAACTAACTTATCTTCGTTATACATCCAATAGAAGTCCCATTTTCATCCTTGGAATCTAATTTTAATACAAAATAAATAACTTAAATACAAATTAAAAGACACGAAGAAGTAATGAGTAGTTTATTAATATAATAAAAATCATAAAAAATAAATAAGATCATAAAAATCTTCATGACTAATGCTATAAATTTGTTTTGTATGTTTCTTATTTTTTTTTTGAGCAGGGTTTCATTAGCGGGCGGATGGTAAAAAAAACACGTGAAACACAAGGCTGAGCACGTCTAAGCTTTTATTAAAATAAAATAATCTTATGAATAATATCATATACAGTTGTAATCAATGCAAGAATGCAAATTTTCTATGAAATATTAATATAATTATTTACCTATGTTCTATGATAGATAACCTATCTAAAGGATATTAATTTATGCAACTCGATTTAAGCCAAATTAACATTGGAAATAAAATGTGAATCGTGAAATTGTAAAATGTTTAAACATTTTAAAAATTAACCGAAAAATTAAAACTATAAAATGATATCATTGACCGAAGTATAAATTGTGTGACACTGTGACACGATATAATAACTACATAAATATCTGGATATATTCTTCATTAAAATATCGTAAATACTATATACTAAATACTAAATAGACTAAATCCCTATACCACCAACTATTTCGTAAGAGGAATCAGTAACTACGGCAGCGTTTATGACGGTATTTATATTATTATTTAGATATACTATACCTATGGATGTGTACGATATTCACAACAGATAAGCGATACTCGACGACAATAAATTGGGGAAAATAATTTAAAAATAGCTGGAATATTATATTATATTACTAGCTGATCCCGTGCACTTCGTAGCCTGTTAAAGAACCTACCACTTAATCAAGCAGACTTAATCAAATAATAAAGAATAATAATGTGTGACAACAAAATTTACAAAATTTACAAAACTTCTCTATAAACTACATTTGATGTTTTTCCTGTTGGTGCTAAAATAACTAAATTTGTGGGCATACTGACTCTGGAGCATGCCACATAAAATTGTCCATGTGAAAAACAATCCTCTCTTACATCGATCCCTGCAATTTTCAAGGTTTGTCCTTGTGATTTATTTATTGTCATAGCAAAACATACTTTGACAGGAAACTGCATTCTCTTAAATTGGAATGGATAATCTAATGGTATCATTGGTATGCGAGGAATAAAAACTGATTCACCTTTTGCATATCCAGTCATAATTTGAGCTTCTATCAGATTTTTTTGAAGATCAGTATTACGTAGGCAAGTCCCATTGCACAATTTTGGTGGACTAAGATTTCTTAGAAGCATTATAGGAGTACCAATTTTTAATGTTAATAAATGTGGTGGGAATCCAGTAGGGTTGAGTGAATTTAGAAATTCTACGGGATATGCATCATCTATTTAGAGCACCGAATTCACCGATCTGTATTCTATTTTTTTGGCTTGAAAAGAGCCCAATAATATATTATTTATTTCTCCTGCCGTATCATTTTTTGATGTCAAAATGGCCCTCTCACATAACCAGTCCATTGATATTTCTTTGAGGTTTTCGATGCCAGGGTATATTTTGTATGTAAGTTCTTGTAAAGTAAACAACGGTACCTAATCATGTCGGCAAAGTAATTTTTTCTTCACATTATGGATATTTTCCATCTCCAATTTTTAAGAGTAGCTCAGAAAATTGTTCAGCAGTCTTGTCTCCTTTTAAATTTACTCGCATATTTTTGGTCAAAGAAAATTTTTCTATATACTTATTTTCAGTATGCAGCATATTTTGTACCTGTTTGACTAATGCTTGTTTAATTTCTGGATAAAGAGAGCATCTAAGTTTAACTTCTTTTTCGTCTTCGCCAACAAAATATATTTGTAAAAATTGTGGGTTTTCCTGAGTATTTGGAATCAAACTGCCGTACAAATGGTAGACTTGGCCTTGCACTTTAAATGTTGGCATACAACCTTCTTCAACAATCTGTTTAGCACCAAACGAAGTCATTTGAAAACAACTATTATATTTCCTAGTACGATTAATGAAGTTATCATGATCAGGATTGTCTCCCTCAAGTAAACTGCGTAATGGTTCTGGGGGCGGCTGTAAAGGATCGAGTTGTGTTTTACCTATATTACAGCACATACCAGGAGTTTCGCCTTTCCACTTGAGAGCGTTACAAAAATTACATTTTTGGTTCATAGTAATACACAAATGCCAATGTTATTTTTATAATCAATTGTGGGATTATATGCTAGGCCAGATAATTTCTTAATTTTCCAATTGATTAAATTAATTTTAGGCGGAAACACTAAAGTTTCTTGGTGTTTGTTTGCTTTGTACTTTGTTTTAGCTTTCTTAACTTGGTTGATTCGAGTCTTATCCGTATATCTAGCACGGCGAAGCTTTTTACTTTTTACTTTAATATTTCCAGTTAGACGCAATCTTTTTACTGAGAATGTATCTACACCAAATTTTGCATAAAGATTATTATTATAATAAATTTGAAATAAATATGGGAAAATATTTCCAGCTGCAACCAATTCGCAATAACTACCGTAGGCAGTAGGATTGACCATTTCACGAACATAAGCCTCAGCAGTGGAAAAGTTGTCACCATTTGAATTGTAAGACATAGTATTAAAGTTATTCCAATTATCAGACACATAAGAAACAATTGTATTTCGGATCTCCTGACATCTTTCTTGAGTGTTAAACAAATGAAATGATATTAAACGGAAAAGGAAGGCACCATCACCGATAATTGGTACAACTATTTGAGGTGTCAACATTCCATTGACAAGAATAACTTCAATCGATGACATTTAAAAAAAAAAAAAAAACAATTAAATTGAATAAATATAATATTTTAAATAATTGTCCAACGTGTTCCGGGTAATATAAACAAAAAAAAACAAACATGCCAGATTAACCATAGATTATACTGTATTAGCCAGTACATCGAGCTGATGTATTAATTGCCATCGTAAAGTCTAAATTGTTATTATTATATCAATATAAATCAGAACCGATGATATGTGTATTGTTAAGTGATTGAAGATATACGGCTAGATTTTCTGCAGGGAAAGGGCAACCGGGTCGAAAGTAGGCTGATATTATGTATGTATGGAATTTATATTTACAGATGTAGTGGCTAGTTGCATGCTTTGATTTGATTTAGGGGGAAAATGAGAGTGTGGGATTTTGGAAGAGATAATAAGATCAGCACCAGCGTAAGTTGTGTCGTCGGGGTGATTTGCCTGAAGACGGTCATATTTGAATATTTTTAATTTTGAGTTGAAGGTGAGAGAGACTCCGTAATGAGGGCAATATTTACATTGTTTTCTTTCAGGGCGATTTGAAGTTCATATGTATTGTTGGAGATTCCGTTAGCGTTCCAAAGAAGAACTGTTAGAGTGGATAGTTTATTGGCGGTCATTGATCTTATGAGTTTGTTGATGACTGTTGTGAGTAGTAATATTAATGGATTGATTAATAATCTAAATTTGTTTATGAAAAAGGAGAGTTATTGCTTGAGGAAGCATGAGAAGTCGAAGGAGTATTCTGCGGGATATCATTGTGTTAATTGATTTCTGAGCGGTGGGGAAATTCAGCCTGGCTTGGTTTTTGAAGGTTAGGAGAAATGAGTTGTTCTTGAGAATTTGAAGTATTTTCTCGAAAGGAGTTAGAAGGTTGGAGCTTTCGTGTTTTGATGATGTCCTTGTGGACAATACAATGTAATATATAAATAATATACTTTATAATTTATAATTCATAATTTATACTCTAATAAACGTATGGGATGAATATGTTAGATGAAGACATATTTTGGCGTATAAAAATAAACGTAATTAAATATATTATTTTAAATATTATTAAGCAATCGAAATTTCTAAACGAATACATCATCGTATAATCGTGAAAACAACAGGAAGTCATTAAAATTCCCAAACGGACACTCATAAAAAAACATGCTCATATTTGGACATACACGAAATTAATCAATGATAAAATATCGAGCAACAACAACACGTTATGACTCACTCAAAGTCCTATCAATTGCCGCTTCTGGTAAACACCTTCGGTCTTCACATAAACGAAATTAATCAATACCTAGTAAGATATCGAACAACACGTTATGACGTAATCAACATTCCACATGCTCACTCAAAGGTCCATCAAATCATATCGAGTACATATTCAATTTAATATTAATTTTTGCACAAGCTGAAATAGGTGCACTACACAATCCCAAGCAAAAATACAATATCACCTCAAACAATAAAATGCCAAATAGCTAATTGTTGCACAATGAACAATAATTACACCGCCGATGAGCTATACCACATATAACTTCATCAAAAGGCAACTTACAAGAATCAATGCACATTACAATATACACAAAAGACACAATGATGGACATTTAATTCTACTTCAATAAAAGTACATACGACCAGAACACATAATCCACACACACACATAATAATACAACACTCGTTTATAATATCATCACTAAAAATGTCACGTAAAGGGAGAAAAGTGACAACACCATGGGAGTACATGTCCTAGCAAAACGTACCCTTGCAAATAATGTGACAAATGCTAAAACCAACATCCAAGAACAAAGGCATTCGAATGCATATTTCACGTGGCAAACGCAACCAGTCAATGGTAACTTGACGCGACAACAATCAAGTGGGAAAAAACAATCGACCTCCTGTATATACACAACGCGCAAACAACAGCAAGGCTCACTCTTGCTCTACTCTTTATGCTCGTCGGAACAGCCGCAGCAATCATACGATGCACTGTATCGGCGCAGTGCATCATCACAATCAACAGGGCACACCACGTCCACGCAGCTTGTCTCAAGAAAAACGAGAATTTCGTTTTACCTTGATCTTTCTTTTCTTACAAAGTTAATTAAATTATTGCGTTTATTCTAACACCAAGTATGAATTCATATTAGCATATTCTCCCAATTATTTTGTCACAAAAATCTCTTATTTAAATTTATTGCACTGCCTTAGAAATCTCATTCTTTAATCCTAATCTATTCATTACATAAAGGTTTTCTAAGTGTTATTAAAACTAAGAACATGGTTGTATTCTACCGTAAAGGCTAAGAATAAACGCACTGTATTTAGAAAAAGGAACGTAGTATCGTAAAAGTCGTAAAGTAATAGTAACGCGCATCGATCCACACCCACCAGAGACGTTACCACCACAACAAGGATCTACATTATCCACATCAATACAAGGTAAGTGAATTCATTATTTCACATTAAAAGACCAGCTAATAAATTAGGAAGTAAATCTAATAATAATATTAAGTAGTAGTATAATATTATTATCAGAATTGTAATCTATAGGCTATTGAACCGGGTACACACCGTCTGTCTCATATATCCTCGCCCTACTCACCTCCTCGTTTAGCTCTTTTCTTTTAATTCTTTTAATTTTATTCTACTACAACAATCTTTGTATTTTGTTGTAAAGGCACATTTGGCCGGGTCATTTCGATTTTTTTAATTATAAAGAAGAGTCGTGCAATCCGCAACAGCGAACGCATCTAGGTTAGTGGCTGCAGTATGTTGGTGATAAGATTGGCAACAGAGGCATTGTAGAATGACTTCTTGGCTTACGGTGCTTCGACTTTTATTTTTGAGAAGCAGAGTGACGTTAATTTGAAGATTGCAGAGTTGGTTGGATCGGGCTCTAAGTCAATAAAAAGTATTGGGATGAGCGATTTGGAAATAAATTAAATTAATATTTCTTGGGTTGAAATTTCACTTTTATGAATGAAAATCTGGTGAGGGATGAAGATTTTTAATCACCATTCTGTATGGTTTATTTTCTTTACTCTAGAAGGAGTGGTGGGGAACTTCATTTTCTAGGTATTTAACAACTGCTCTATATGAAGCCTGGTTGAACGTTTGTAATTTCAGGCCTTTGGTAGAAGCTTTAAGAGCTTTTTAGCTATTAGAAGAGTTGGTTAGTTCGTCAATTTTAATAATAAAATCCTTGTAATTTAGCTCAGATTCGATGAATATGGACTATGGGTTTGAAGGTTTGATTACGCTAGATGTCTGCAATTGTTCACCGACTTTCGTGACCATTTGCCATCATCAGAAGGAGCTAAAGGAGAGAAACAATTTTGCGAAAGTTAAAATATTCGTGTCTTTTTCGAAAGTGAAGAGGTGGCGTAACCTGAAGATCGTAAGTGGTTGAGTCTGATAAAGCGTTTTTTATTTTTTGTTACTTTATTGGTTATAAGGTTGGACTTGTGGGTTTACGATTACGAGAGTTCACGAAGTAGATAAGGAAAATTGGTATAATAAATGGCTTTGGAAGATAAATATGTTTATATAATACCAGTAATTGGATATCCCGCGACTTGCGCTGGGGACAGCAGCGAGCACAAATTACTGCTATCGGAAGCAAATAAAAGCGGAGATCGTACGATTAATGTACGTGTGGACTGTACGGGATCCCAACACGAACTGATTCATGGCCCTAAAAATTAATTCTAACATAACCTACTCTGAAATTGTCCGTGATCGACTCTTTGGCCGTCCCTGACCCTTAGCATATATACCTATTGTTATAATTTCCACAATTACTTATTCACTGTCAACGAACACCAAAAACCCATAATTACAGTTTACTACAAAAAAAGGTTATTCGTTAACTAACATAAGTGATAACAATAACTATTGAATTGTAATTATTCCAACAAATATAACATCATGGAATCGCACAAAAAACAAATAGAACTTAAATAATATTAACAAATAAAATATAACATATAAACTTAATAAATATCTAGTTATTATTTATATTTGATATAGATACTTGAATATTTAATTATTTGACATACAGTTTTTGATCAAACTAAATGTATTAAAGTATGTTTAATAATGATATAGGTATACATGGGTGGGATATTGTTTTATTCCTAATTATTTCCTAATAACTTACTTAAAACTTCATTTATAAGCACAAAAATGTTCTCGGGAGTATCTGAAATATTTATTTATTTATTTATAATAATTAAAGAGTGATGCCATTTTAATACAACAGGTATTACATTTAAATTCTGAGTACTTAAAGAATATGGAATATATATAATATGAATAATAATAACAATAATATTGCTTAAAAATAGAACAACAAAAAAAATAAGAAAAGATTTGAGGGTAGTAAACAATAAAGGTAGTTAGATTAAAAAGAAGGGATCCTCATTGGCGATGAACATTATGCGTCTTAACTGTTCATTTTTCATATAACTGCTTTTGTATTTTGGATTATACTACACAGGGCCTCTGGTTGGAAATTGAGGAATCTTAATGGTTGTCAGGGATAAATGGGTAGGAGAGTCAACAACATTAGATAAGAGACCCTTTAGAAAAGTCTAACTTAACATCTGCATATGGTCAGCTATTGATTGAAAGTCCAGAATTTAAGATTCTTTAGATTCATTAGAGTAATTTTGTTTGGCACATTGAATGCCTTATATGAAACTTGCATACTTTAAAAATTTAAGTTGGACTCGTTTAACGTGCAAAGATCCAATTTCCATCTTGTTAATTTGGGAAAACTCTTTAGTCAGTCGCAATACAACGGACGAAAAATGTGTTAAACGAATTTCTCGGAACATCCCTAGCAGAACGGTTTTTACTCACTCATTTCCAAAAATAAGATGAATTCTGTTGTTATGATGTTTCAACTTTATTAACAGAGTCACGATACGCATTTTTAGATTCGTATTTGAATGTGGCGATGAGTAGGGAAAACTCTTTATAAGAATGCGCGTTTGGATTTAATTTAAACTTTTTATGTTCTATCTTCTTGAGTAAAGCAGTTTTTCAGGTTTTTTTTAGATCCAAATGAAGGAATTAGAGGAGGTTTTTAAGTGGCAGTAAGATGCAAATTCAATGACTGATTTATGCAATGCATCATAGAAGGAATCAAGATCGAGTGACAAATGTAGAGGTCCAATCAATTGATGCAATAAAGGATTTGATATTCGAGAAGTCAACTTTTCGAAACTTTAAAAATTAGTGTACCTACAATCTACATGTTCACAGCAAGTGACTCTGGAGTAACACAGCAGTTACTGGTGACCTAAAGGGACAGCAAGACTTAATGATTTGTGATATAAATCAATAGCTAAGATTGGTTTATTGGATTTATCCACTACTACAGAAGTTGTGTTACTAAAGACTAGACCTAAAAGGGAACCGGTGTTGTTAAAAATATTATTTCTTTGGAAACACGAATGAGATGCAAAGGTTTCAAGAACACAGTGAGCACTTACAGGCGTTTGAAAAGAGTAAACTAACCTAAACATGTAAACATCATTATTCCAAGTGATCCCCGACAAATTTTAGTCGAAACAAAAAATATATGCGTGATCTGGAAATTGACGGATAACTGATCCCACTGACTGTATGTGTGACTCGTAGACGAGTCAAGGAGCAGAAGAAGCAATATTGACTCCACTAACTACCAACTCTAATGGCCCAAAAGAGACACTTACAAACTTGGTTTAACATTTGATTATAAAATAGAAATTAGATGTGAGGTTAAATCTTTAAGCACGCCAATGAGAATATCATCATCCCTTAGAAAGTATTAGTTAAGCTATTTCTATCACGTCGATAAACAATATAATTAACAAGGCCTAGTTTACAATCAGAAATATAATCATTTAACTGACTTAACCATGTTTCGGTAAGAACAATAAAATCATAATTGATAGAACACACATTAAGTTTAAAGTTAGTGAGTTGAGACCTAATCCCGCGACAGTTTTGGAAGAAACCAGTTAATGTGCGCAATAGACAGATCTCTTTGGTTTTACTTAGTTGCTGACTGTTGCCGGATATCCAAGTTTTCTGAAGTATTGAAACCAACCTTTGGAAGCCCTTTGTGAAATAGAATTCTGAGTTTAACTTCACCGTTTTTTTGGTAAATATATAATGGTATTACTGTATAAGTAGTTATTTATGTGGGAAGTAGGTACCGTCCCTAGTGAATTTGTATTGTTTTTTATTAAAAATGTTATATTATACTTATTTTTTCGTATTTAAATGTAGAATAATTATTAATTGCTAATACACAGTTATTTTTTATCCAAAAATTGACACTATACACTGTTCGACGATAAAATTCGCAGATACTGCTGAATCCTTAATTAAATCAAATATAATAAAAATAATAGAGATAACATGAAAAATACAAACATGCATTTTTTTCAAAACTAATGTTAATTGGTTTTTACACCACTTTTGCTAAGTAGGGCATTATACTCCTAGCATATTTTAATAAATGTTGTACAATTTTGTAACATTGAATTATTAAAAGCTGAAAATATTTATAAGTTGATAGTTCTATCAAATGAAGCTGAGCCAGTTTTAATAATAATAATTAAAAACAATTTTTTGTCATTTTTTTAATTGGATGTACGATCAACATATTTTTAGGTGTGCCTACCTTAGAACAAATGTAAGGTGTGATGTCATATAATTTAGCTTGAAAAATCAAGGGTTTTCCTAATAAATATCTGCTATGTTTTTTATGCCAAGTTTAAAAGAATAAAAAATCATATACAATCACACAACTATTTAATTTTTTGTCATCATCGATGATATGATATATGATATCCCTATATTTAAACAAACAAATATTTAATTTTCATCAACCGAAACAAAATTCTTGTGTGAGCAATAATTGATATGGGTTACTACATTGTTATTGTCCAAAGATGGGCAAGTTAATAAAAATAATTAACTCAAGTTAAGGTAAGTGAACACAAGCTAGTTAAACAAATAGTTAACAAGTTAACAAAAAATAAATTTAACTCGCTAATACTTAAGTTACTATTATGAAAAAAAAAATTAACTCATTAAAAAAAATGTTAATTTACCATTTTAATCAGTAAGTACTTAGATCACATAGAGTATTCTGTGTCTATCTAGTATCTATATATTACAATATTATTTAATCAAGGAACAGACAGAAATTTAATTATTACATATTTTTATTATTATTTAATTAGATTATTTGTATTTAAAACCGTGTAAAGTAATATTAATGTATAAAACCATTAAAACCAACAATTTCATCTGAAGCCAGCATAGTTATTTCAACAGTCAATAATTAGCCTAGTAAGTTCTTAAATGATTGAAAAATGAATTAACTGATGAAGATCAAAATAATGAAATTAATAAACTTTTTAGTTTTTAACTTAATTTGAACTTTTAACTAGCCAATGTCTCCCCCTTTTCAATACGTAGCCAGGGGAGAGGGAAGTGCTTTTTTTATGGATATCAAAGTTTATGGGAATTTATCAAATGTTGTTATTATATTATTTAGCTGCGTTGTGAAATATTTTATAATAATACAATTCATGTGATATTTTTAAAGTTTAATATTGTAATAGGTGATACAATATTAATATATAACTATTTTTAGACAGTTAAATAAAGCCTTAATACTAAGCAATATTATAATAACGGAATTTAATAGGTTTTTAGTGAATAAGAACATTATAATATCGTGTACACTAATTTTTTTTAAATATATAGGTTATAATAAGTTGACCAACTTTTAATCTTTGTAGTTTCCGAATTTTTGGGCATTTTCTTAGCTGAAAAATAATATTGATACAGTTTATAATTTAGAGGCAAGTACATGAATATTTGTTACCGGATAATAAAAATGCATAGATCTAAATTTGATAAAATAATTTTTTTATTTTATAACTTTACCTATTGTCGTGTGTACTGTGTTCAATAATTTGGAATAGTTTAAGTATACAAATAATCATTGAAGGACTTATTGTACAGGACTACACGAGTAGGCTAACAAGTCTTATAGATTTTTAAGAACGCAGAAGCGTAGCCAGGGGAGAGGGAAGTGCTTTTTTTATGGATATCATAGTTTATGGGAATTTATCAAATGTTGTTATTATATTATTTAGCTGCGTTGTGAAATATTTTATAATAATACAATTCATGTGATATTTTTAAAGTTTAATATTGTAATAGGTGATACAATATTATTATATAACTATTTTTAGACATCTAAATAAAGCCTTAATACTAAGCAATATTATAATAACGGAATTTAATAGGTTTTTAGTGAATAAGAACATTATAATATCGTGTACACTAAATTTTTTTTAATTATATAGGTTATAATAAGTTGACCAACTTTCAATCGTTGTAGTTTCCGAATTTATGGGCATTTTCTTAGCTGAAAAATAATATTGATACAGTTTATAATTTAGAGGCAAGTACATGAATATTTGTTACTGGATATTAAAAATGCATAGATCTAAATTTGATAAAATAATTTTTTTATTTTATAACTTTACCTATTGTCGTGTGTACTGTGTTCAATAATTTGGAATAATTTACGTTAGCAAATATCATTATTTGGACCAAGTGAAAAAAAGAAGTTGAAAAGTTAAAAAGAAATAAACACTTTTTGATGACTCTGTTTGTCAGAAGTTTAATGTAGGTATTCATTCATTAAATACTGAGATTAAAACGTTTTGTTTTTTGATTAATATACTTAAAAACAAAAAAGCGGGTAAGTGGATGTCGCTCTGCTGTACAGTAGGTTACGAGTGGGTCACTGTATAATGGATGGAATTGAATTTGAATTCAATGATACAATATCATTGTATAAGAAAAACGATTCTGAGTGGAGACGGTATTTCAGTCTTGGTTTAAGACATATTAATACCAATATATCTGAGTCAAAATTCGAATTTTAAATTGCTTATAAAAAAAAATTGTGCCTATGTATTTTAAATATTTTACAATTGCTATTGTAAAAATATATCAGGAGCCTTGTATTAAATTTTCAAACTTTTTCGCCCAACAAATAAAATTTTATTGGTATTTATAGAAAAAAAACTAAGAAAATTGACAATTGACTATGTCCGTAAACATCTCAAAAAGAGTCAAATTATTTTCAAAATTTTATCGTGTTTAGAAAATGCTAATATCAACATTCAGTGAAATTTTCAAGTATCTACTTTCATTCGTTTTTTAATTACAACAAAAACAGAAAATCGTTATATGAGAAATCGAGTGAATATCAAATGTTTTAAAAATATGAATTTCAAACGCTCATAAAAATTTAATTTGACTTTCTCCTAAAAATTTTTTTTTTGATAAAGGTAGACAAACTTATGAGGAATCTTGTATTAAATTTTAAAATCTTAGATTTAAAAACAAAATTTTTTACGAATTTCTAACTTAAAATAATTTCCAAATTTTCGTCGTTTTTACGTATTTTGTCAATATTTGAACTTTAAATGCTTATAAAAAAAACCGTGACTAAGGATTTATAGAAAAAAAAAATTAAAAAAATTGAAAACTGACAATGTCCGTAAACAGTTCAAAAAGAGTCCAATTATTTTCAAAATTTTATAGTGTATAGAAAATGCAAATATAAACAACCTGTGAAAGTTTCATATATCTACGGCCATTTGTTTTAGAGTTACAACAAAACCAAAATCGATTTTGTTTTAATTCCCGTTTTTCCTTAATTTTTCTTTTGTTTTTCACGTCGCTTTTGAAAACTACTGGGAAATGTTTACTTTTAACCCCCCAAAGTACCAACTAGATTCACTTTCCAATCAGAAAAGTTGCTGTTAAAGAAAATCGAAGCAGTTTTATTGTCCTAAAAGGTGATGACAGACCCAAAAAAAAAAAATAAAAAAAATAAATAAAAAATAAAAAAAAAAACACACATCATTGTAAAATCAATACATTCATCGTTCCACTCAGAATCTAAAACTAATTTCATAAAAGTTTAACTTATATAAATTAGGCACTTACTTGCTCCCTTAACTAATGTTGCCATCGCAATTTGAAATTTCCTAAAATAATATTGTTGAACTAAAAAACAAATTTAAGTCATTATTATAGTTACCATTTTAAATAAGCATATTGTAAACTAATGGGATTGCAATATATTATAGGTATATAAAATATTGTTGCGTATTGATCTAAATTAAATAATGCACTTGTGACGTGTATTTAACATGTATTACAGGAGCCCTGGAATTTTGCCACAGTTAAACTTTTTTCAAAAAGTTATACGGTAATTGGGCCACTAAAGTTTTAAATTTTTAACAAGTTGACTCGGTGATTGGGCCAAAATTTTCAACGATTTTTTATTGTTGTATCCGGTAATTGGACACTATAAAATTAATGTAATAATATATGTATATTATGACTACAATAACTAACCATGCAGTGCACTCGAAACTGCAGTACTTGAGGGCATACGTAAACTGCGCCCAAATGACCTTTTTTTTTGTAAACTGTGCCCGAATTTTTATCTTAGTTGAGAAGGTGTTGTGTAAACTGCGCCCCAAATGTTATCTATGTTAAAAAGGTATAACGTAAACTGCGCCCGACTTATTAACTTATTAAATGTTCACTTATCAAAGTCTCTATGTTTGACGATTGTGTACTTTTTCAAGTATATCACAGACATTATATTTTCGTCAAGAAATACCATCACGTTATCAAATATCTATATTGCAGTAATACGACAATTGATGGTTATCACTACTTCCAGCATAGTTCTGCTAGAACCTATCGTATTCATTTTAATCAGTTAAGTCACAATGGCCGAACAATTCATGTCGCAGCGTGAAAAATGTTTGAAAATTATTTCTAATTTTAAGTTTCGTAAAATTAATCGGCCTCTAAGTTCGGGTGAGGTTAAATGGCGATGTACGGTCAAAACTTGTAGAGCATTTTTAAAAACGGTAGGTGATGACGACAGAATCACTGAATAAAGTTTAAACCATAACCACGAATCATTAAGTGATCAAAACCTTTAAAAACAATTCGTGACTGGTATCGTAAAACGCAAGGCGACTGAAGATATATGCACTAAACCTAGTAGAATATTTTGTAATGGTATTAAAAATATACCAACGGAACAATTACAAGTAAGTTATGTACGTAATATTAAAAGAAACATATATAATGCTAGAAGAAAGATATTGCCTCCATTCCCTAAATCAATTGAAGAAATTCAATTACTTCTTGATGAACGCGGTGTTCAGACAAATAGAGATGAATTATTTTTATTAATAAACAACAAGGAGTTGAAATATTTTGTTTTCAGTTGCATTTCTAATTTAAAAGCTCTTGCACTATCAAAATGGTTGTACATGGATGGTACATTTTCATAATGCCCTAAATACTTCACACAAATGTTTACGATTCATGGTTTTATCAACGACTATTACATACCACTCGCCATATTTTTACTCTCCGATAAAAGTACAATATCATATACTAATTGCTTAAAATCTATTTGTGAATATAGTTTCCAAAACAATATAACTATTTCACCATCCGATGTTGTAATAGATTTCGAAAAAGCTATTCATTTAGCATGTAATACTGTTTGGCCTACTGTTTGGCCACGGATGTCGCTTTCATTTAGCACAGTCTTGGAATAGAAGTATCAAACAAAATGGTTTAAGTAATGACTATAAAGATAAAAACAGCGATATTAGAAGGTGGTTAGTGCATTGTTACGGTTTACCATTTCTAAGTCCAGGGAAGTTTATCTGAGTATTTTGTCAATTATTTAATGAAATCAAAGCCTGACGACGAAAGAGTGACACGATTTGCGGATTATTTGGTAGACGTATGTATAAGTGAAGAAGCTCAGTATTCACCTGAAATATGGGCTCAAGCATCAGCAGAGCCAACTTTAACCTCAATGTATGCGAGTCTTTCCATTCTCACTTTAATTCCAGCTTTTATACAACTCATCCAAATATTTTCATGTTCATAGAAAAGTTAAAAGAAATTCAAATAGAAGTATACATTAAACTAAATAGTATAAATGAACCGTTTAAATTCCAAAACTCTAAAACAAAAAAAAAACGCGAAAAGTTAGAAAATGTAATTAATAAAAATAATAGTAGTCACATTCTAATTGATGAATATGTATCCACCATATGTTACTATTTGTAATATTTATAATTATTTTAATTTTTAAAATTTTATTTTATATTAATTCCTAATATATTATAAAAATATGACGTTAATTTTTGTAATATTCGTATTTATTTTGCTTTTTAAAATGATATTTTATTTTTAATTATTCATATTATATGGCTGTAACGAATTAAGTATGAATTTTATAAATTCCAAAGCTCTTAATAAATATAATCGTAGTCAAATTCAAATTGACGAATATGTATCCACCATATGTAATTATTTGTAATATTTGTATTTATTTTTCTTTTTAATTATTCAAATTATATGGCTGCGACGAATTAAGTATTTTACCTGTAATTTTATCCGGCCGCAGTTTACATGTCACCTTTTTACTCTTGATAAAAACTCGGGCGCAGTTTACATGTGTGATTTTGTGTTTACCTGTATTTTGGGCGCAGTTTACAATCACCGGTACTTGAAGCGACCGCGTGCCTTATCAAAAGGTATTGAAATTACATTTGCCCCCAGCAGGGGCTATCATCAGATGAAATTGATAAAAAAAGCTAAAAGCGGAACCTACAAATATTGTAGAACATCACAATATTCGCAATCGTTTAGTTGATAGCAAAATTTATGACCCACGTTTAGTGTTACACATGGTTCGGTCGTACATGATTACAATGGAATTTATAACATCGGTTCGGTTAGGTTTCTTTTGCCCGCGAGAGCCATTGTGGCAAAACGTGTTGGTGATGTGCCAAGAAAACATGTACAGCAAAAATATATATTTAATTTACCCTAATTTACAAACAGGTAAGGAATACCAAAACTGTTAACTTTTGTTATATAGTAGTTATTCATTATCCCTATTCTTTTATTTAACAGATGAATCAAACTTAAAAGTTCTAGTTAGAACATGACCACGACGAGGAGACAAAACAAATTGTGCGTCTAATTATCAGGACTATCACAAAAATAATTGCAATTGAAGATATTACGGTAAGACCATCCAAAATCGTAATTTCCGAAATTGAGAACTGCGCATTAGTAAATACTAATTTACTTTTATTAAGATTTACAAAGTAATTACGCGATAATGTATATCGAGCTCACCGACAAATATTACGTGTATTGCCAAAAAATATTAATGAAGTATATGACTATTTAGAAACAATTGATTTGATTACAAACACAAAAAAAGAAAACATTTTAATATTTAAGATAATAGAACATAAATTATTTATATCAAAACTTTAATAATATCTATGAATTATTATTAACTTAACACAACATGAAATTTAACTTCAAACAAAATTAAATATTTACCTGCATAGTTCGTAGTTTGGTACTCATTGAGACCTAAATTTTAAAAAATAGATTATTTTGTCAATTTGTTAAATAATTAATTTACGTACATCTAGATTAGTTGAAATAATTAGTAATAACATTACGTTTATGGTAGGTAAATTTTTTTTATGTTTATCTTATTTGTAATACGTTCTGAATATAAATATAACAATAATATACAGTATCTTAAAAGATAATTAGGATTAAAAAATAAAAAATAAATATGTGACGATATGAAATAAAAACACAAATAATAGTAAAAATTATTTTCTTTAATATGTTTGTATCAAACGTTAGTAATTCAATACATTGTAAAAAAAAACAGAAATAGAAGACGGTATACATTTTAATGGCTATATATACTAGAGACTGTCCTAAAATTAGGTGTCATTGTTCGAAATGTAGATGAGCACACACACAAGCAGCTGTAGTACAGTTAAAATTGAGGGGACGTCAAGATCAACGAGCGTTTGTTTTGCCGAATCGAACACCCACTCGTCGAAACGAAATTCATTTTTAAGATCTTTACTGTTGAATAGAAAGACGAGACTGGTGCGTCCAACTATTGTTGGTTCGAGCGCCAATCGCATGCATATATTGTGACCTAATAACGCAAATCATGGCCAATACAGGTTATTGAAGTTTGGCAGCCTGACACTTATCAAGTCGTTGAAATAGTCACTGATGGCCGAGAGCTGCACTCGACCACCGCCCGCGTTTCGCAGCTAAAATCGTGGAAGATCCTCAGTTCACCAGGCGACGAAGAAGTGGAGTTCGGAGAGGATGTAGAAGTACGAGTACCCATCCGAGGGGGAGTCTAGACCAACTTGTCAAAGACGTCTTTCTAACCGTTTCATATAGATTATATAAACTTATGTTTAGTGGTTTTTTTTTACATATTATGTTAGTATGAAATAATATTAGTTTTTGTTTAATACGCCAAATCTTGGAAAGTATTCAAAGTATAAATGTATTATTATATTATTGTTGTTTTTCCTTTTTTTATATTCACGTAAATGTGTTATTACTTATTAATTACGACATTTTTAAATGGTGTACTTTTTTCGGGGGGCAAGAAGCTTTTCTCCTCTTAACCGACCTGGTCGAGGACTATCCTAAGGAGTGAAATGGCCAAATGTTAGCGCCTTTATTTTGTTCACTTGTATGAGGCCACACTGACGTCGTGTGCTTACATTGCCAGGTTATGCGATCGTCATAACTAGAGCTCGGATTTTGTAGCAAAATAAATCCTTAAAAAAGCATTTTAAGTTGCCAAAAAAAGCAAAAAAAAACATTTATCAAATTTAATTCTAAAAAAACAAATTTCAGTTACACATAAAATTAAATATTAAAAAAGGAATTTACGACTATATATTTAGTCACGTTACTTTCATTAAAACTCATACTAATAGGTGCTAATATAATTTTTATTTTTAACTTTTGGCATTTTGACGATTATAGAGAGCACTTTATTTCACTGATTGTCGATTGATATTTACCAGTCAACTAAAGTATTGGAACGTGCTATAAAAATACGCAGGTATAATTCAGATAATTTTCACTTTCCTTGAGTCGTAAATACAACTATAGATAATTGCAGATAAAACTATTTTGACACAATAACCATCGTTATTTTATCAGTCATACATTAATTACTTAATTTTTCACCGGTTTTATAATTTCTGGTAATATTAATTTAGTCCAAGTATAATATACACATAAATAAGTTAAATAAGTTAAATTTTCAAGAAAAATGTATAAAAATATAGAAAAAAGAACCAAATATGGGAAAAAGCAATAAAAAGCAAAAAAAAGCAAAACAAAGTTTACTTCATTAAAATCGGAACGATTCAAAACCTATTTATATATAAGAATTATCTTCCTATCATATTCCCCCTAAAAGAAGCATTCGCTACAAAATCCGAGCTCTAGTCATAACATACAGTGATAGGGCAGGTGAAGACCGGCCCAAAGGCGTTCCTCCGCCTGGGCTATCAATGCGGTCATTCTCACCAAAACGGCAGTGTTCAGCTTGTGTTTCTCATCGAAGACAATACGTCATACGTACCACGGTCGGGTCTTCTTCAGTACACTTGTCGGCTGTGTGTTTTAGTTTATACGTTACCACTGTCACCGTCAATCGTCATAAAATCAAAACTATTTGTTAGTTTTTTACCTCAACCGTGATCATTTTATTATTTACCATATAGTCTACAATACCGCAGTAACAAGAACAATAGTCAATAATCTTATTAAATTAGCATTTAACTTATAAACTTACAATAAGTATCTCCTTTTTCAAAATAAATACCACAATTATCAATCTGTTTTGAGGATTTTTGGCGATATTTGTTAGCTGACTCAGGTACATTATATCCTGAAAAAAAAATAAAAGATGTATTTTATACATTAATACAATCTTTAATTTTATTCAATCAGGATGATTATCGTACATATTATTATGTAGTATGTACGTAAAGATAAAACAATATATTTACATAGAAATTAATTTTTATCAACCTAATAACACACATTTGTTTGATGGAACTCGTTCACGTTCACACGTGAAGATACAAGATTATATAGCTGTAATCTGTTATATGAAACAGCCGAAATGTAATTCTTTAATTCTTTTAATAATAAATAATATTTTTTAGCTGTAAAAGTTTAGTACTGACAGCTATGTAAATAAAACAAAAATAATATTAGTATTTTTTATCAATTGTTGAGTAGGTACTGAATAATATAATTGTAAGTTATCGCTATTTTAATACAAATAATAATTATATAATAATTTCTCTTAAACATATAGAAATCTCTAAATCAAACACAAAAGCTGTTCAGCTTTAATGTTTATGTAGGTAGATACAAAATATCTAAATATATAAATTGAAATAAATACATTTTAACTAAAAAAATCCCCACTTGTTTGTGAGATGAACTAAAATGTAATAGTACACAAAACGAATGTGCAGGTAATAAATACGCAAAAAAGATTTAAAAACCAGAAAATTACAGGTTGTCACTGGTCACCAATAAATGATTAAATACTATTGTTATATTAAATTACATTTTAGACTTGTGATGACTTGGTGACTATAGGTTACTTACTAATGAATGTTAAATCTATAAAAATGAATAAAGAAAATAATTTACTTTTATGTAATAGATTAACTTTATTATTATTTATTTATTGGCTGATAAAAACTTTATTTACAAAACAGTTCAATATAAATAAATTGTCTTTTCGAAATGAAAGCCCTTCAAATTTTGAATTTTTATAACCGACTGACTGGCTGATTATCAAATGCATTAGGTAATTTAAAATTTAAACACTTCAAAGTTTGAATGTTTAGTACCGACTAACTGCCCGATTATCAAATGTGTAAGGTACTTCTCGCGCGTATTGGTAGAAACGTGAAATTTATGTCAACCAGAGAGTTGAATCCAAATATTTTTCAGTTAACCTAATTTTGTATACCTACCTAATAAATCGTTATGAATGTTATAATTTGTTTTTTCATAGTTAGTTCAACAAATTGACTTAATTATTAACTTATAAAATAAAAGCACTTTAACGGCCTAATAAATGGCTCCAACAAGATAACAAGACTCCAAACATTTTTTTGAGTTAGCCAAACTACCAGCTTTACCTCCTCCCCTCCCGGACGAAATTATGTTTGGTAGTTCGGCACACTCTTGGTTATAGGTATAAATAAACCTTTTTGGCAACCTTAAAAATTGTTTTTTGACTTACTGTATTTTGCCGCATAAAATTGTGTAACACTCAATTTTTTTTCCTCTAAAAATATAACCAATGCATACAATACGACTCATTATTCAAATTTGATTATTCTTTAAATCTATTTAACTATATAGACTATAGTCGATTCACAATTTGGTATCGTATATTTTGATACAGTAAACAAAGCGTAAAGGTGGTCAGTGGTCACATTTTACACGTACAAATTGCCATCATATAATATTATGAAGACATGTTATTTAATAGATTATTATAAATTATGAAAAATGATAATGTGATATTTACGATTTCTTATATTGTTTGTATTATGTTAATACATTTTAATATTTTATATGAGTCACTTTAACACGAAAACCTTATTTTAATTAAATTGAAGGTAAATGTTCAATTCATTTAATATATAATATATTATACTTGTTCTCTCTACCGCTAATCAGACCTACGTGAAATTGGCACTACAAAGTTAGTACAATAGTACATCTATTTAAAACCCTGTGCTACTGCCGAACAATAAAAACGGCGATATCAAAATGTTGAAAACAGTTTAAAAATATTTTGGACTCTGGAATTCAATATTATGAGAAATAAGCTTATTCATCATGAATATCTTATAGTTTATACCTATAATAGGACAATATTTTTGCTGATGTGAAAACATGGTTAAAAATGTTGACGTCCTATATTTTTATAAAAATAAAATTGTCTATTTTACAATAAATTCTCCAAATGGAAGAAGTGGCAGAAAAATGGAACTAGTTAATTCATACTACAATGCAAATAAAATAATAATGTTATACCTACATTATAATTCTGAATATAATTAAAATACATATATGAAATATATTGAATATTAAGTTTAATCTGAAAGAGAGGGAATTAGTCGGTAAAAAATATGTTCTGAGCATGAGTTAAAGTGACTGATTATGGCCGTTCAAGGTATCGGGTAGTGTGGCCATAGTATAGATGAAGTTTCCGCGGGGGAAGGTGGCCGCGCTGCATGTTGTTCCACACTTCTGCACATGTGTGAATAATGAACCAGGTTGTGTATAGATATTGTGTCATAGTAATTATTATCGTATTCTGGTCATAACTCATAGGCGCTATACTAGTTTTCTACAGCAAAAAAATATTTTAATTGAGGTGTTATAATTTTGATATAGCTCATTTTGATTAAGTTTAATAAATATGAAATATAATTTAATATAATTCAATAAGTTGTATAATATTGTATGGTAATTGTTAATAACAACGTTTTTGGTCGCAAGGAATGACCCTACCACCCACCCGCATTCCAACTTCGTGCTCCGTTTATGAGTATAAGGTGTGACTCTGGATAGCAAAAGGTAGTTGGTTGTGGGTAGGATATGACTGAACACTGAACAGAAGCAAACTCTTTCAAGAAGATCTGGTGCATTCAGGGATCTATTTTAAAGTGAAGTAATGAATTTTTGTCTCAGTTTAACTTTGAGGTGACGACGTGACATGAGGATAGAAATTGGACGTGGAGAACTTCACGGATGTGGGAGTAGTGTAATCAAAATGTTAAAAATTAAAGCAATTTAACCTAAGAATGTTAAGTTAGACAAAGTTGGTAATCGCAACAAAAGTGTCCTAAACAACTACACTGAATACGAGAATTAATCTAACGCATGAAAAATATAATGAATAGAAGCAATATGAAGATTTGAAACTTTATTGTGCTTATATTTTACACTAATAATTTATATAAACTTAATCAAGTGGTCTTACTGTCTTTTGTTATTTTTCTTCTAAAATATGCATCGTAATCTGTATCATATATTTTTGTAAGTTCTGGAAAATTATTAAAAGCTGAATTACAATTTAATTAATAAGTTAATTAATTTTATTTCAAAATATTGTATTTTGAAAGAATTTAGAGAATTGTATTAACGTTTTTTGCTTACGTACGGGTGATGGTGATGATGACACAATATAATGAGTAGAGTAGGTAATAATTTAAAAAATAAAACTCTAACACTTAATAGTCTATTTACTGTATATTCAAATGCTCCATGAATGATATTAATTCAATTTACAATTGATAAATATAAATCAAAATACTCCGATCTACGAATAATCCATGTGTTTGGAAAATACACGATTAACTCGTTTATTTTCCAAACCCAAAATATTGCGGCTTGAAAATATTCTAAGTACAAATAATTTAATCAAAATCTGTTTTGGACAGGATAGAACCACCCAGACTAGTAAAAACTGAGCACCAAATTTTCACACTATAAACAGGAGAAAATTTACTGTGAATCATCGTTATTATTTTCTTTGATATCATAAATATAAAAAAAGTTATTCAAGTTTGAAATATTGAATTTTTTAACAATAAGGATATTTTTGTGTTTGTGATATGGTAAAAATAAAAACGATGAAATGTAAAGTGTAAATGTCCACTTTATAGTGCGAAAATTCGGTCGCCTTAGTCTGGCGGTTCTAACCCGAAAAAAAACAGTTTTTGCTATGTTGTACGTTTTTGAGACGGATATGTGCTTACTGTAGCTTCATAAACAAATACAATATATTAAGTATAATTAATATAGTTCCATATTATTTAAAACAATAGTAGTAAAGTAACCACATTCAGTGGCTCAACCATGGATGTTTAAGCCTTAAGGTTATACCCTCCCGGCTCCCATCCAATTTTTTTCTTTTGGCCGACTAAAAATAATATGAAAATACAATTTTACAGACAATTTTTTATCCATTCAGAAATCAGCTTTGTCTTGTGTTGGTCTTAAATGATCGTTAGTAGTAACACGAAAAGGTCTCGCAAGCAGTCACACGCACAAGTCAGATAACAATTTTGTGATTCAGAAAAAATATTTATTTTTCGCTCAAACAGACAACTCTAATCCAAACAATACGTCACAACGATTACATCAATTTGCATTTTGAAAAAATATTCTTATTTTCCACAACATGTACGAGGGATCAATCTAGGTACATGTTTATGATTTTCGTTAGTTGATTAAATTAAATTTAAGTTTGAAATTTTGCCAATTTTTGAAAATTATTACAACATTTATTGCAATCTAAATAACAACAGTTCAAATGTGGCTCGATCTTTTACATATTACGGAGAACCCGAATATTTTTCAGAATAAAAATCGCGATAATTGTCGATACGTGTCTCGAGGATTATAAACAGTAGTTTTTGGCAAAAAATTTAATATTGAAAATAAATATATTGACGATTGACTATACATTTTATACATAAAACATAACATTATTTCACACATAAATTTATTTTCACTGAAGTCTCATATAATTGTTCACATTTAACATACTCTAACGATTTTATAATTCATATTACACTTAAATCAAAATAATAAAATTAGAACAGGAGAAATAACAAAGATGAGACCATTATTGCTTTGAAGCACTTTTTATACGATTTTACTATAGATAATAATCATCATCTATGGATTTTAAGCTGTAAACTTTTAAGGGCTGTGTCTAGATACCCGGGTGCCTTCGTAATAAATCTTACACGTGCACCCATCATTGTTATATATTCGATATCCGGCCAGTTAATGCGCATAACTACAGCATGCGGGCTGCGTAACAAAACATCTCAGTGATTTCGGCTGCCTTTACGAAAAAATACAATAATCTATATAATATCTAGATATTTTATCCTGCTACCCCGCATTACCATGCGTACCAAAAATCGAGCTCCATGTTGTTACGCTTTCGGGCTTTCCACACACTCATTGCTAGTCATTACAAGACGTAATGAGTGTATAGAAAGCGTAACCACATAGAGGGCGCTTTTCGATTACTCGATTACTCGTATGCACGGTAATGCGGATTAGCAGGGTAAAATATTTAAGTACATGGATTATTGTATTTTTTTTTTCGTAAAGACAGCCTACATCACTGCGGTATATTGTTACGCAGCTCGCGTGTTGTTGTTATACACAGTTCTTATCTTGTAGTATAAGGTCTATGGTCAGACCTGACAGGCCTACTGACTATCACGAAAGCAACGAAACTATTATTCTCCCGTCGACAGTCATTGAGTATCAAGTTCAAATTTCAAATTAGTTACAACAGCTACGGCAGAAGATGGTATTTTTCTATTTTGCTTCGATTTAAAACTGACCTTAGAAATACTACAGATCAAGTGCGGCTTAACAGTTTGGAAATCCTCAATATACACAAGGATATTAATTAATATTGATCCAGTGATAGTGATTAAGACTCAATATTAGTCTTTAAGTTGCTTGGTTTTTATTTTTTTATATGGTACTTATGAAATTTATTTTTTATTTCTTATGATTTATTATAATTTTAAAAAGGATTTATTAATTTATGATTACACAATTTTCAAGGCACTTACGTTTGTTTAAATAAGTAATAACTGACTAATGACTAATGAGTAATACAACTGCTGGGGCATATAGTATGGCACAATACCTAGGATAGGAATCGGACAGAAATCGCACGAACTCGCCGCACTAGCTACGATATGGCGGTTTCAGTGGCGTATTGACAGGGTATTAATAACCTTTTAACTGATTTTTTTTCTACTTTATTTGGTAAAATGAAAAATACAATAAGATAGTAAATACTAAACACGATTTAGTGTCAAGGTATGTAGGTAAATTCTTCAATAATAGAAAAAAAATACCAATCCTTCCCCCCCGTAAATACGCCGCTGGTTTGTTATTAAGTATTAACAGCCTGAACATTGATCAATGATCATATAAGTTATGGGTACAGTATACAATATACATATTTTATGAATATAATAATATTATATATGAATACATAATATAAGCTATGTGTTATTACATAATTATTTCATGTAAAGCCACTGGCTGCATTATGTATATACCTACACAGTACACAGTAACATTATATACAGATAACAAATCCAATTAGTATTGAACCGTGTAATATCTAAATGTACCGTAGATACGTTTAATATTTGTCCAATACTATGTTTTCTTTAAATACTTACGATATAATCGTAAAGATTGTATTTGAATCACAAACGTTATATTAGAAAAAGCAATCATCATCATTAAAATGATAGAAACATTTAAAACGATAATATATGAAATAAAGCACATTTTGTTGGTTAAAAAATTGTACGTCTTGAACTGTAACTAGTAAATACTAGACTGTAAACTAAAAGAATATTTTACAAAACTTCAATAGTATTACGCTTTATTTTTCAAGCCTATAACATACATGAACATTTAAGTAATTATTGACATTTTTTTAAACAAAAGAATTAACACTCGGAGCTTTATGTAAATAACAAAATACAAACAAACATAATAAAAATTTAAAAGGTTGTACATCAAACATATAGCTATGTTAACTGTACATACATAATATTACACATACATAAGCTACTAAACGCGTTAAATTACAGTTAAATTACTGATAGTTGTTCTTATATTTACTTTGCAGTATTATTTTGTCGTAGATTCCCATTGTGAATTGTTATATTTTTTTCAATAAGCTGAATTTTATATTTGGTGCTCTTCAATAAAAAAAATTGACGATGGATTTTTAAGGATTGTCATTTCTTCAGAATTTTATGCTCAAGTTGTTACGTTTCAATATTATGTTTAATAGTTAGTAGGTTATGATAATAGAATTAACTTTTAATGTCAAGAAACAATGACATTGAAGGCTATTAACGATATAGTTTGTTGTAGATTCTAAGCTAGGCAATGAATTTATTATTTAACAATGAAAATTTTTTTCTGTCTGTCATTTTTGGGGCCATAAAAATACTTTAATTCAGGATGGTTTCTGGTAGATATTTGGATCCAAGTAAAATAAAAAATTCCAATTACATATCAAAATATCCGACAGGGCAACCTGTCCCCCAAAATATAATTACTGTACAAAAGTTCATGACGCGACGACACTGGTCAGCTCCGTCTACTCAAAACTCTCCGTCGGTGACCGCTGTCCAAGCTGAGACGCCGACCAACGATGACTCTTTTCACGACCACTGGCTAAGTTTTCCAGTCACGTCTCCCGGACTTCTTTTTCGCCGGTCCACTTTGTTTTTTCCACAACCTCGTGGAAGTCTTTCCCCGGTCCATTTTTGTTTTTTTTTGCTAACCTCGTGGAGTGTTCCGAGGACATTTGTTTTTCGCTGGTTCATTTTGTTTGTTTTCGCCAACCATAATTCAAAATCATAATGGGCTAAGCGCAACTTTGTGGGCCCGTAGCAGCCGAAATTGCCAACCAATTACATCGTCCATCATCAACTTAGTATCATCGTCGTCGTTGTTTGTAAAGTATACTCTCCCTTTGCCTCCCCCCCCCCCCGTTTCGTAATTTATTATAATAATCTCTATCCTGTTATACCTCTATACCTACCCATTATACTACCTACATGCCAAAATAATGCGGAGTTGCCCGATTGCTGCACGAATACAACTAGTCGTAGTTTATCCCAAATATAAGTATCCCGATTTCGGCCCGTCCAAACACACATTGGTTCACAAAACAGCTTATAATTAATAAAATTATGCATTTTGTATTAGAAATATTTGTAGGTATATGTAACTCAAATCAGGGCTTGCAAACGTTATAATAACGTTATGATTATAACGTTATATTTGATAAAAAACGATTGAAATTTGTAAACGTAATTATAACGGAAAACGATAAACGTAAATAAATAAATAACACAAAACAAAACGTAACGTTTAACAAAATATATGATGTATCATTAAACAAAACATAACGCAAAACGGTATATACTGTATTCCATTAAACGAAATAATTAATTCCCAATTATTTAATAATACTTAGTAGTATTCAATTATTTATTCAATCCAAGAATTAATTTTATTCCGTATCCGGCCTATCCGGGAGATCCCGTATTCGATATTATTTTAAAACTTAATAAGAAGTTATTAATAGAATAGTTTAATTACCAATAGCTAATAATAGTGATGCTCTGATAATATTGTACTGTACTATCTGTACTACGGTCAAAATTTATACCGCTCAAGTTATTCAACTATTGTGTTCGGTGTTCAGTTTGCTCAGATTTATTCACTTCACTCGTCAGTGTTTGTCTAATTGTTGTCAAATGTTTAATATTTATATTTTATACTAATATACTTATAGTTTTAACGTGCATACGTTTTCTCTATATTAGTTTAACCCATTTAATTAAATAAATAAAATTAAACAATACCTACTTAAAACTCAGAATAGGGAAATTATGTCCCCAAAAAAAGGTCATAGTCGTATCCTTTTAAAACAGGTATCTAAATACTTTTAAATTTTAAATAACGATAAACGCAAAAATTGTATAACGTTTTAATTATGAATAACGATAAACACAAAAGTTGAATAACGTTTAAATTTTGAATTATGGTAAACTCAAAATTTGTATAACGTTTTGATTGTAAATAACGTAAAACAAAATTTATTTTTCAAATGCAAGCCCTGACTCAAATACAATGTCTCGTTTATTATTATTATAAATATAATTCATTTTATGAATAAATATACAAGTATTTATAATTTATTACAAGACTGTAAAAAGTATACGTCAAAAAAATAGTCTTACATTTTATCTTAATTTTTTTTTATCTTTAATGGACTGGAAATTACCACGCCGAATATTGGTGATCGTGGGAATCGTGAATACGAAAGTTATATATTTATGTCAAAATACGTATCGGACGCAATCGGGATATTTATTTAGTTTTTATAACCACTTTATAGGTAGTTTCCTACAAACCTACCTAATGTGTACTCGCTGCAATTGGGATAGGTGAAAAGGTAAAAAGGTAAAAAGGTTACTTTGGGCCGCAATCAGGTGACAACCAAATAATGATACAAATAATATATACGTCAGATTAAGTTAACCTTAAGTCTACCTAAACAAAATAAGTAGAATTGGTATAAATATAACGTTAAATGTAATAATTAAACGATATAGATTGATTAACATTTAAATGCACCCAACATAGAAATTATACATTTTGTAAAAATTGAAATGAAATGTATTTCATATTTTCATATATTTTACGTTCATTAATTTATCTATAATATTTACATGTTAAATGTATTTTATTACCCACCCAATAAAAAATATATTTCGTACAAAGAAAAATATTAAATAAATATCCAGTAGAAATTGAAAATTCACATTCTGATGAAATAAAGCTCTTTAAGCTCGTTTTGTTTTTCCGAAAAACGTGTTTATGAAGCATTTGTTTTTGTTTAACTAAGTGTTCGTTCAAAGCGCATTGTTGCACGGTCTACAGCTTGTCATAGTATCTGATTTTTCAATATTATAGTTTTCAATTCACATTTGTACAGACTACAGGGTGATTATTCAAGTAAATATTTATGCCTTTATGGTATATAAGTTGATAATAGTAAGTTTAAAATGGTTCGAATTTAGTACTAAGCACTTACTATTAAGAATACATTTTAAATACATGGACTTATTTGTATTTGAAAATCAAGTAGGTTTATTTATTTAAACACTTTTTCATTACACAAAATTTAAAAGAATTGTTATTATTTATCACATTTAAAATTGTTATTATTGATAATTTGTATTAGGTTTATTGTTTTTTTTTTTTTTAAATCAAAATCAAATTATAAAACATTTATTTATTTTATATTTCATTAACAACCGTTTATTGTTTAATTTATCAAAGTATTCCAGAGTTAAAGTAATGTATTATTAAATTTTTATTTATTTTCATTTTTCAGTATAAATTATAGTACTATAAAATTAAGTAGGTAGTCTGGTAGTCAAAGTTCTAAATTTAACTAGTAATTACAATTAGATGAGACGTTATTATTTCAAACTACTAATTACTAATTACAAAATTTTATAAGGAAAATTACAAATAGTATTGGTATTTGTTCTTAAATACTTTCTGAATGGATTCATTTGTATAATTGTGTCAGTTTTTAGTTACAATTTTAAAAGTATTTTTTTCAAGACTGATTTTGTGTAACAGCTGTCCAGTGTTCTCTAAACTCATTAAAACGGAAGTATTAAAATTATATACGAACGTCATTTTCGATTTCTGAAGGTCACAACCAGGGCCGGATTATAGTCATAATTTAAAGGGGGCTATTACTTTTAGTGAGGCTCATTCGCCCAAAACAATTTCCTCTTATTTAATCAGATTTAGTAATTTTTAATAAATATTATTTAAAGAAGTATGGCATATTTTTAAATTACATTTTATTCTAATTGTAATGTGGCATATGCAATAAAAAAAAATATACATATATTTTTAATCTAATCTAAGATATATTTAAAAAACTTTTTCCTGGATTTTTCCTCAGCAAATTGTCTTATTATATCTTCAACTCTATTGAGAGAATTGATAGAGATGTCAGTCTTGATTCACCCATCATACAACGATATTTATTTTTATTATGGTTAGTGCAGAAAAGGATCGTTTACTTTCATAGTTAGTAACTGGTATACTTAAAATAATTCGGAATGATAAGTACATAAACACGTAGAAAAGGGCCTGAAAAATTATCTTCAACGATCATTTGTAACATGTTGACCTATGAATTGTTTAAACTCGTCTTATAGACATTCTTCTAGATCACAAGAATACACTTTAGCTAAATTATATACAAATTTTTTTAATAATTCATTACTAAACGAGTGAAAAGTCTAAAGAGGTTTGCTATATTTTCATGCGCTGAACTACCTTTTTTTTTATTTTGATTTGCAATTTATCAATAATATTTTGTTAATAATATAAGTAACGAAACAATTGTTGACTATGAATTTTACTCTAACTTTTAAATTTTCATGATCTGAAGTACCATCTGAATATATTTGAATAATTATACGTTGGTTTTTTCCTCTATTGGACTATTCTTTATTTACTTAGATACTCAATATTTTTGCTTTATCGTTAATTGCGTAAAAATCATTTCTGAGTTGATCACACATGTTATCAATGATTGAAGTATACTATTATACCAGTAAATATATCAATTCTTTGTAAATAAACACTTGTAGCATCTACCTAGTACACATTTCTGAAAAAAAAGTAATAGCTGTTTCTAATTTTATTAACTTTTTCTTAATTGAATCGGCTTAATGACGAGTGTCAGCATTTTCATTTATATCTGTAGAAATGTCAGATAACGTATTATATATCTCTTCATAATTACCAGCCAATGCTTCAAATGCTTCAATAGCATCATTACGACTAGACCACGGTGTACTAGAGAGACTTCTGAAAGCCTTTCTAATTTTTTACTGTTTCTTAATAATACAACCCGTCTATGGGTTAAGTTACAAAAAACGCATATCATTTTTTAAGAATTTAAAAAAAGTTGATCGCTTCTGAACATTTGTTTTCGCTGCAATCTCCAACTAAATTCAAAGATGAGCAACACATGGGACATAAAATTCATTCAGTTCTTTAATTTGAGCCTGTAGTCCACGATATCTCTCAGAGTGCTCAGACATGTTGACTGCATTATCTTAAGTTTGTGCACGGCAGTTGGCCAATACCACTTCGTTTGAGAAATTCTAGTTCAATAGCGGTTAGAGCTTCACCAGTATGACTATGAAAAGAGGTAAAGCAAAGAAACCGTTCATGTACTGTACCATTCAAATAATAACGTATGATTATCGACAGCTGATCAATATGGGCAAGATTTAGAATTGAATAAACAACAATACCAAAATACATTGATTTAATAATTTCATCGGCATTATGTGATCAAACACTTTTAAAGACCAATAAGTTCCTCACAAATGGTTTTTTATATGTAAGACACACTACCCTTGACTTTGTTACCATAATTTTCTATATAGGTGCTTTCAACACAGGATAAAATTTAGCGAGCAACTCAATTTTTCCTAAATAATTATCATAAACCGTTGCTCCAATCACTTTGTGACTACCCCGAAATGCAAGACCCCGTGACGGGAGAAAACGAATACCTTCAACAATACTTTATAAAATATCAATCCAATAATTTTCTTCTACTTCCAATAGTTTCATTAACTGTTTATTAGTATTTGTTTTATTATTCAAACGATGAGTTCATTTCGTCGTGTATACCTATAGGTATAATACTATAGTGTTAATAATACTATAGTGAACAGAACTGCTTTCATGACCATTAACGTTTTCGTCGCTTTTCTTTCAATTTTTTACAAATGGATTTATTGAACTATTATTATTGAATAACATACAGACAGCACAGTATAAGTTCCTTGTTTATTCAGAGTACATCAACCATAATTCAGTTCATGTTTCTCTCAATGTACCAAAAAAAAATAATGTACAAGAAAAAAACTTTTTTTGTTTTTTATAATCTCTTGAGGAAGCTGGAATTCCGTTGTTCTTATTTTGGAAACACACTGGTCCTAATTTTACACATTTTTTTCGGACGCCACACACAATGGAGAATCTTTATTTATTTTCTATTTATATGATATTAAATAGTATTAATATTTAAAACAATAAAACAAATATAATAAAAAATTAGTCCATTAAGGGACGGGCAGAAGATGTGAAACATCAACGTCGTTTAGTATTGAAAGACGTGAATTGGAAATAAAAATATGGATATCGTCAGTTTTTTTTAGAAGAAACACTATTATATTATTTTCATCAATGTAAAATGTCTCGAGACTTGATGCAAAATATATACAAAACATATTTTAACAATTTATAGTTTTCACATTTCATCTTATGTAATTTCTGTAATAGTATTATTAATTAACTTGACCGATAATAATTGAAATATGAAAGAAATGTATTGGAAGTAACGTTATGAAAGTATCTTGAAAATCATCTTGAGAGTTATGTTATATGTGGATCGTGGATGACCGATGAGCAATTATGTATTAGCATTGAGTAAAAATGTTAGTATATATTTTATAATAGGCACATTATTTATCTGTACAATATAATGTACTCAAGTCTCAAATATTCAATGGTAGTATGTACTAAGTAATATACTTGTCACATTACAAAATGTAGCACTATTCTGGGGTAATTTAGTAGTGTTATAAACTTATAACTTTCGCTTACAATTATTTGCCAATTATATGGTAAAAATATTAGGGTAGTTATTGAGTCTATTCACATCGGACAGTGGTGAGACGAACCTAAGGAACTCGGAATAACCGAAAAGCTACCTAAAATTGACCCACCATAATACAAAAAATGTATAATAAACACAAGAATCACTATTATTATTTCCCTGCAATAATAATTAATCATTATTTAGTAATTGTTTTTCACTTTCATATTAAGCACCCACCCACCCCAAAAAATTTAAAAAAATGGGTCCGTCACGGGACTGGTAAGAGATTTTAATTTTTAGGTGTGGGTGGGTGCTTAATATGAAAGTGAAAAACAATGACTAAATGCCGACTGCCTTAACTGGGGTCATAAAAAAAATATGTATATTCATACGCTACACTTAGAATCTAAAAATATTCTATTTATTAATAATTATTATTTTATTTTATTTTTAGTGGGTTTCTGAATTTTTAAGTTTTTTATGTTTATAATTTTTTAGACTTGTTATTTCTGCAGTGTCAAACGTTTATAAACGGTTTCAAATTGATTTTTTTACATTTTTCTAGTTTTTCTACGTTTACAACTGTTAACATTATTTCTACAGTGTTTTATAATTCTCTACAATTTACAATTTTTTAAGTTTTTTACGGTTATAAAAATACACATTAACTTTCATCAGCGAAAATCAATTTGCAAGCTTTCCTTCGGGGACGGGGTTGAGCAGGAATTCAGGAAGTGGTGGCTGGAATCGTCAGGAATGGAGTAATAAATATTGGAGTTGACGATAAATGAAAAATTGAAATGGGTGCGAGTGGGAAAATGATTTTGAACAGAGTATATAACATGTCGATTATAATACTTTTATTTATCTTATACTTATCAGTTATTACAGTTTTACACAATAAACAAACAAAAAATAAATAAAATACAATAAACTTAACAACACTACAAATAATGTGTACCTATTTATATTGTAATTTTAAAGTTTGAAATACAAATACATTTCGAAAATATTTCATGTTTTATTAGTTTTTATTACAAGCGCAATTGTTATATGACAAGTATGTTAAATGATTATAATGATTATGATTATAATTTTTAATTTCTAACAAGAAATATATTTTATTTTTATTCAATTAAAAAATAATACCATTGATAATATTTCTGTGTTATAAACAAAGGTGGTATTTATTGCGTCTTATGATTTGAATTTTAACTGTTCTGTAGCGACCACATTATTTACTGAAACATTTTATATATTTAGTGTTAACTTGTACTACTGAATTGACTATATTTTTTAAATTTTTTTGTCTTGTTCTCTTATATGGATGGATTAGATACGTTTTAATGTAATAAACTAATAACTCAAAGAATAAGGAAATATAGCGTATGTACAAACTGGTCCTTTGGTAAAACAAATATTTACATGAAGATGAATGTAATATATGGATGTATTCGTTATCATTTTTTATATTTACCTATAGGAAATGTAAATACAATATATGACATGTATCGATTCGAAAAAAAATGTAATAGAAACTGGAAGTTGATATTGCAGTAATGTCTCCGTTTTGCTCAAAAAATTCACTGAAAATTTTTGTTCCGGGTACACAAACATTACTTAAGCAGGTTAAAGATACTACTGCAAAAAACTGAATGTGAATAGGCAATATAGGTATTGAACAATTAATATGCAATTCTAAGCCAATATTATGCAATATACATATATGTACGGGCTCATGCCACTGAAAGTCTACATTGAATTTCATTAACAATATAGTCGGAGAACATACAAACTGTAAAATATTATGACTGTTATTAAAATGTAAAATGTTGGTACCCAATTCATAAAATAATATAATTTTAATATTCTAAAATCTAACGTTTTGCATCTTGTAGTTCTTCATTCCACTCTGTTTCAGCTAATGGCCTGCATCCTAAAAATGATCATTAATTAGATAAGTAGGTGGTAAATAACTATGATCTTTAAGTATCTTATTAAATATCTTTGTAGTCTTATTTACATAAGAAAAATATGCTACTATTGATGTAATCTTTTGATTAAAAAATTTTACCGTTATTAATTAGTCTCATTACGTAAACATCATAGATACTTTCTTTGCTAAGAGCCCGACCTGATAATTATAATTGTAATAATATGTGATTTATTCATTTAATAGATACACGGGAATCAATAAATATACAAAAGCGAATGTCATTCAATAATTGGCTTACCCAATGTACTAGCCTGGGCAAGTTAATAATCATTTTTTAACAGAGTTAAGTTAAGTTGATGGAAAACATTTTAAAAAGTTTAAAGTTAACAGTTAATCTATTTTTTTTTAAACTCAGTGAAGTTAAAAGTTATATGACAATTTTCCATTAACTTATTAACTTAAGTTAGAGAACGAAGAAAATTAAAATGACTGCAAACCATATTGGTATATAATGTCTAATAGGTAACATAATTTTAATAAATCTAGTAAACTTCCTAAATTTATATTTTCAATATTGTAATCAATTCGATCATTTGAATCTGAATCATACGTTTGTGTGTTTTAACTAACATCTGACATATTATCTTCATAACAAACTTTCTCACTTTAATCATTGTGAATACTTTTAGGTAAATTCATGACATTAGAAAATTCAGAAAAATGATTGGCAAATTGCACATATTTTGTTTTTAACTTATCAAGTTGTACAAACTTTGAGTGTATTTCACAAAATGAAGTACAAGTATCCATCGGTAAAGAAGAGTTTGAAGAGTTTACTTAATTTATTCGTTTAGAAGAATTAAAACATTTATTATTTATATATTAATTTTCAGTAAGAACCTATTAAATAAGAAAAAATAATATACTAAAGGACTTACATTTTTTCATCATTTTCAAATATTTTTCGTCCACTGAAACAAAATTATTTATAATATTTTATTTTACATTATATAAGGACATAAATATATATGTCATGTACTTGTAAATACTATACATCAAAATTAATTAAAAATGTATTTCACGATATCACCTAATAAACTTATTATGCACTACATAATTAAAATTAATAATATCAATACACATTTTTATTTTTTTTAAATTAAAATTAATATTTATAATTGTTTGTATTTTCCTTGATTACGAATCACTTTAACCATAAGTAGGTACTATTAAATTGTATATGTTTCAGTTTACACCTTACATTTAAATAACTATATAATACTATATAATACTTAATGAATACTATGTAATATATATACCGTGGTCATAAGCATCTCCTAACATTTTGTAAATTGATATCTGAATAACACCCTTCTGGGTTCCTTTGTCTGTAAAAACAGGTAAAAAATGTTATTATTCGAAATAATTTTTTTTAATTTTCATAAATATGGTATGAAATACAATTATTATTATGGAGAATACAAAAAATACTTACCAAGGTTTTCTGCACGAGTTTCATAAAAAAAAAAAATGAACACGATTACAACATTTAATACATTTCATTGAGATTCAAATATAGTTTATGACTTTGAGGTACCACTACATAATATATTTATTTTATGTTCCTGTGTTATTAATTGCCAATAAAAATAAAATACCACTTAAGTTACTATAAAATTATAAATGTATAGTAAATTAAAGACCTGCCAACTAAGCCGAGGCGTTATTCTCCGTTCAAATATCTGATTTAAATTGCGATTGCACATATTTTTCTGGATTTTTTGGTTACTGTATTAATTATTATTCTATATTTATTCTATCTTTCGATTCTTAGCTACAAAAAATGGACAACTTATAAAAGTTAAAACAACAAAATAATTTTTCAAATTATTATGATTTTGATGAGTTTTTCCATAATTTTAACTAAAAATAAGGTTTATAGAAAAAAAAATCCTATCTGCGTGTCTTAAATATTTTTGTACTGCTATCAAAACCGTTCATAAATTATGTTATATTTACTTATAAGTAGAGCGTAGTATCGTTTGACATAAAATCTAGCTCGGGATTATGGAAATGTATGTCATGTTACATTAAGTTCAGTTATGAAATTAGAAAGTACTGTTTTTATTACTTTTGTCAAAAAATTTTTCAAAAAAGTTTATTTCAAGTTTTTCTGAATTTTTTTGTTTTGATGTATATCTATGCTTGGTTTTAATTTATGAGACGCGTGCCATTGACAAAAATCTAGATATTTTAGTTAATTTCCGGTTCGCTTTTGGTTTCTGTTCACGGTGAAGCTAAAACTTATAATAATTTTTCTCTTTTGTGTCATATTTCCCATCATAATAAACACCACTTTTATTTATCGCTCATCTACTAATCTCCCAAATTAATCAATTTTTTCTTTGGTTACTACAACATTTTACAGAAAATCTATAAGAAGTATAATAAAGAAGTTTAAATGTATTCAAAAATTCAAAAATACTATAATTTTTTTTTTTTAATACATTTTTTTGTATGTTTTTCATTCGAATTTACTCTCATACATTTACCTGAAATAAACAACATTTTTAATAAGTACGTTCTATATCTTAAAATTAAACATTTTTTTTTTATTTTCTTTTTCAGGTAACGTAAGATTTGTTACACTTAAGGTACATAACTTATGTGTGTATGTCAATAAATTTGTTTTTTTTAAACTCTGTTAACTTTAATTTTGTCATTATTTCATAATTTTTATTAGTTGACAATATATAAAATTGTGTTAATTTATTAAATGATAACTAATGAGTAATGACTATCACCTGTTTATCATCTGTTAATGTTCTCATGCAAATCGATGTGTCACACCACTTTTTTTTAGACGGTGACTCGAGTGAAAGAAAAATGAGAAACCAGCACAACAACAATGTGGCTCTTCGATTTGTATAAGAAATGGTCAAAAAAAACTAGAGTTTATTTTTTACATTTAAGAAAATATTCTTAAAATAGTTCGGAAGAACCTAGATTTTAAAATATCTACGGCCAGCACAGTGAGATTGTATATACTAGTTAAATCATCAATTTTAGAACCACCCGGCATAATTACAGTTAACTGGATGATCCCAAACAAGAGAATTAAAATAGTAAAATATTTCATTCAATGAGGTTACTAAAAATTTAGTAAAATTTGGTGTAAAGTAAAAAAATCCATGTGAAGAATCGTGTAGTTAATTACTAAACTTAATTGTTAAAATTAAAATTTTTACCAATTTTCGACTACAAAATGTTGATGAATTTCTTAAAAAATTTACATGCACAAATGGATATTGCAGCTCACGAGGAACTTGGTAGCTCTTAAACTTTTGTTAAATAGTTTTCTAGCTTATTGTTTTTTTTAGAATCGAAGGTATACGTGTAGGGTATAATGATCCACTACACCTTGGTCATTGCATTTAGAACACCTTGTCTGATTCGTGTACACTATCTACCCTACACCCAGTATTATTTGCATTTTACACCATTAAAAATTGTATTTGTGAATAAAAAATTAATATAATATATTATATCATGTATAATAAACATAATTGTTTTAAACTAATGATACGGAAAAAATAAAGTCAACGATTAAAAATAATTTGTTGGTAGTTGTAAATAGTTTAATATAGTAGGTACTTACCTAAAGTTTTAACTGTAATTAATGTTAGAATATAATTATATAAAAGTTAAATTTTGTATAAGTGCTAGGGATTTCTTAAGAAATAAGAGTTTCCCATCCTATATACTTCATATTTTAACAAATGCTGTGTGTCATTTTGTGAAGATATACCCATTAACCGTAGGGGGGATCCTCCGCCCGGAAGAAAACCAGTTTTTCGCCGTTTTCTGGGTAGGGGCCTATATAAACTAAAAATGTAATTAAAAATAATGAAATTCATAAAAATAAAAAGGAAAAAATGTTTAATGAAATAAACTCTTCAAAATGGATATCTTCAATTATTTCAAAAAATTGAATTACGTAAATTAAAAAAAAAATATAGGATTACATCTACTCAGAGTGTCTAATAAAAAACAGATTTATGATGTATTAATTATCTCAAGAGATTTCGCAATGGATAAATTCTGGTGGGACACCCTGTATAAGACCGGTATCATTTACCTCCAAAAATGAAATACTATCAACACAATCCTCTGGACTACTTTTTTTTACCAAATATTTAAACTCAAAGTATATAACTCGATACAGTCTCTTGTCAGCACTATATTTGATATTAATTCTAGGAATATACTTTATATTAATTTTTTAATATAATATTATTTACTTTTGTATTCAGTTAACTATATTGTACTAATTTCTTTACCCATTTGTTTTTGTTATCTTAATCTCATCTTTTTATCATTATTATTTTTTTTTTTTTTTTGTTTTCTCCTTTTTTCTTTGCTTAATATTCTTATATATGTAAATACAGCACAATTACAGTGTAACACATATTGGGTTGTCGTGCTTTCTGTTATTATCAGACATATTCATCAATCATCAATCATCATACATTCATACACATAATTACATATTATCAGAATATATTTGTCAGCTAAAATATACAGCTCAAATAAACTAATCGTCTGGTAAAATACGGTTCTGCTAATAAACTTGTCTACGTTATTATTTTTCTCCTGAAATACAGATCGATAGAAATATTTTCGTTCATTTAAGCGCTCCCTGTTCCCGTTAGTTGGAAGACATTGTTGCCGCCGCCGATCAAGACTCTGTCGCATTTCAAGCGTGGATGAGGACGCCAGTTGCTGGTCAGGCCATTCCGCCATAAATATTATGTAAGTGAAATTATTATTATTTGTCCGACAACTTATCATACAATATGTGGTTTGTATTACCTTAGTATATCTATTTTTTGGATATTATTATTATTATTTTGGAGCATCCTGTATGGTTGTTATATTATATAGTGCATTATTGTTTATAATACCTAGTATGTGCACACTGTACGTTATTATACTATAGAGTAACCTCTCTTTTCCTTAGCATATCGCAAGTCAATTATATATCTTTCATTAAAAAGTAGGAGTGATTCGGCGCAACAAAGTACTATACACTTATTATAAAATATTAAAATATGCACATAATAAATACATTTTTTGAACCATATGTAGGTACTTTGAATCGTAAATAAACGATTTAAAAGATAGGCAATGAAGTAACTATAAAGTATTAATACTATTTGAACTTACTTATGTTTAGTCTTTTTTGTTTATAAAGATCTAGACTATCCGATTGAGATGGGAAAACTAAAAATCAAAAATTATAAATCGAAACACTTCCTTCAGAATAACTAAATAAAGTGTTTAACATTTTTAATATTTTTTAAACATCAAACAGTATTAAATTAATTAAAATATGCTTACTGTATTGATAACCTGTAGGTAATGAAAAAATCCTTTTAATTTTAATTTTATAAATATATCTACATTAATACTATAAAAATAAGATAAACAAACATTTGAAAACAGTACCATAAAAAGTGATAATTGTATGATTTATAATCAAATAACAATGTTATAATAATTTTAAATAAGTTCGGCCCGTTACTTTCAACATGAATATACTCGTCATTTTAATTGCCTAACGTCATTGTAAATAACAATGTTCAGAAAACTGTCATCGTTTGACAACCTATAGTCAACTTCATCCCATCAAAATAACAAAAAACTAAAGTTTTATCCCTCCCATCAGTTTTAATATAATTGCCTCCAACGATAATCAGTGATAATATTGTAATTGCCATGCTCTCCGCAAACTTCATGCCTACATAGCCTAATATAGATCACGAAGTGGGGATTCCGGCCCTACATATGTATATCAAAAACACATAAAACTCCTCAAAAATCAACATCGTTTCAACAGAAATGTTGGGACGTGGTAAGCAAGTAATTCAAATAACGAATACGTTTATTTTTCGTGTGGACTGTATTCCGAAATTATGTATATTAGTACACGAAATTAATACGATTGAATATTGATAATAAAGTACAGTGTAATATGCGGAAGACGCGTTGCGCACTAGTAGTGTGCTTTCCGTGGTCATTAGTCGTACTGAGGCCTACGTAAAATCGACTAAATAACGGACGTCTACTTCCATCTTTAAATTTGAGGGAAGAAAATTCTCTCTACATTATGGTGTTATTCTTATAATTAGACATAAGTACTCAACCTAAAACGTCTAAAAAACTAGTTTGAATTAAGACCGATACATAAACGCTAAATAACTCATTAACTTTATCACGGCAAGCAGCCAAATGAGTCACTGTGTCCTTTTAAATACATAGAGATTATGTTTAAAGTTCGATACATCGCACATTTAGATAAACTAAATTTAAAGTCGTTTGATATCTGAGTAATTGAGTACAATATTTATGTTATTTGAACTTACACAGCTGTGTAAAATTATATTCCCATTCACCCTGCTTTTTGTTTTCGTGTATAAGTGCCTCTAAAATAAATAATATTTATAAAAAGGTAGTTACTGTATGCTGTATGAAAAACACAATTAAAATAAACTGATTTACAGATACACTGATTAAATGTTTTTGCATTTACATTAGACAATGAATTGTGTTATAGCTCTACATTTTGAGATGATAATTTATTATTCTACCAGGTTAAAGTAGATTCAATGTAGAAGAGAGTGCGAAAAACTAATAATAAAATCCAAATGCTATAATTATTCTGTATCATACTAATAAAGTATAGAAATCAACATAAACTATGTAAACTTTACTTATAAAGCTCATGGTGATGACTGATGACCACGCAATAGTCTCCATGTTGAAGGGATCTCGTATACATGATTACCTAATAGTAAAACAAATCTTACGCAAACTATACATTTCTGGAGGCAATGTGATAGATATTGAAAGTGTTTTTTCTCTAACTATATTTTCAACGTAGATTTTAAACCACGGTGCACGGAGAGTTAAAATGTTCATGGTTCCTTTGTACCACCGTGTAAGGGCGCACTTAGGAAGGATATTTCAAAATTGGTATTATGAAAAAAATGCTCACCCGAGGATTTTGAGATTTACGATGGAAATTGAAATTGTATTTTGTTTATAAATGTATGTCATTATAAATAAGTTAACACTTTAATAAATTATTTATGCACGAATTTGCTTACTTCTACAATGTTTGGATGCATAATAATTGTATTCAAGTTGTCCGTTGTAACCTAAAATTAAAATGTTTAAATCACTTGTAGGATTCCAGTTATTTAAACATATTATATTCTGTTAATTGTAATATCGAATGACCTAACTATTGAAACTTTGATAAGTACGATACCTTGGAGAAAATAGTCATAATGCAGTTTTGTATTACAAATATTAATGTTAGGTATCTATTAAGAATATTTTTTATTATAATTCATATTATATATGATTTAAAGGTATTATATTTGTATTTTGTTTTTGTAATGTAGAAAATAATGTCCAAGCGCATTATGTATTGATCATATCGAATTTTATTAAGTAAGTATACTACCCTGAATAAATAATACATAATCAAATAGTAAACAATACAGAATACTTCAAAACAATTCCCTCGGATAATAATCATGTGGGTTATAACTGAACAGAATTTTTTATTAATTCTAAATAATGTTGAAATTTATGTATTTCATCGTTTGGCGAACATTATTCATGTAGAAAGTTTAATTTATCTGCAAAAATTGTTTAACAACGTAGACGTTTTTAACTCAATACAGTCACCGTTTTTACTAAATGATCCTTCATTGATAATTTAGAAGGAATATTTATAAATGTGATTTGTTTTGATATTAGTATAATACTATTTACCATAAATACTAGTATTTTTTTTATTTGTTGATGTTGCTTGTTAATACTTAACTGTTGAAACCAATTGTAATAAAAAAGTTTAAATAAAAAAAAAAATACTAGCATTTATAATCGATGGTAAAAATACTAATATTGTTTGTTGAATTAATATTTGAAAAAAATATTGCATTTGATAATATAGTGTGAATAGAATAAAATAATACTCTTACTGTTCTAAAAGTTTCAAGTCCGAACATTTAATAGTTATAAATTACCGTCAAACCACTCCATGTGTAACCAGTTGTAGGTACGTAAGTTAAATATAATTAATTTAAAATCCATAAATCAAACTGCTTACCGATGTAATCTGAGTATCAAGTCAACAGAAACATTTTCATTACATATTATATTCGTACATATTTATAAAAAAGATAATTATATTAATTTTTCTTTTAAACTTACTGTTTGATATCTTACACAGTTACTTATTATTTTTACAGTTTGATTCTTATGTTACATAATATTCATTTTATGAACATTTTAGGATGTCATTTCAGAAGTTGAAATTATGAGTCAAAAAACTAAATACTTTCTATGTGATTCTTTCCTGAATTGATTTTCACCAAAAGTTCAAATGTTTTTAGAATCTTAAAACGTCTAAGCAGTATCTGTCTCACACAGACACAATAATTCTCGTTATATTTATATCATTGTATTATATATAATATGTTAATATTATGTTATCAGAAAACGTTACTACGTTAGACGCCGGTGAACAGTTGTAGTTAATATCGACGAGCAAACAATTATTATAATCAAGTGCTCGAATCGCGGTAATTAAATTAGGTATGTTAAATTATGCTAATCGCCGAATTATTTTTTGTAACTAGTAAGCCCTAAGGAGATAGGTGATCATCATTCTTGTTTCATAACTTTTGTGGAGCGAATCGCCGGTTACTATTTATTATCATTATGGTCGAAGGCGCGAATCGATAGTTATTAATTATTATATTATGTTGTGCATGTCAAATAAATTATACAGGCACAGGAAGCAGCTAGCCAGCTGTGCACAACAAACTTGTTAGTTTTTTAATCATTATCTTATTATTATATTCTTTTTACTATAATCGTATTCATAATAGACGTGCACCGCAGTCAACAAAGCTTGTTATGGCTCTATATAAATGATAACACTCTTGTTATTAAATTTATTATATTATTATAATCTACTTTTTTTGCTCTATACTACTCTGTTTTGTTACACTAAGTTGTTACTATCGGACATCGGTATAGCTATAGTTAGCTGATCTTTATATGCAAAATAAAAATAAATGTACAACAGTCCTCTGAGATTTTAAGGGAATTAACTATTAAAATAAAAGTAATAAATAATTATTTAGAGTTAAGGTCAATATGAAACTAAACATTAAAGTACATGAAATTATTCAAGAAAGTAAAAACTTAAATATTATAATATATCATAATAATATAAAACAGTTGACATTTTTTTTTTTGTCAATAATTTTGTCACTCAATAATTCAAATTATGTAATGAAAAGTCCAAAAAAATTAACACTTTTCTAGATACTAAATGCTTATTGTTAAAAATCTCCTCCTACATATATGTAGGTATCATGTATACTGTATAGTTGATAGTTACTTATGAACAAAACTTTAGATTTTTCTATTCCTGAAAACAATTTTAAACATTATTTATACGTGTATTTAATTTTGATTTATTGCTAATTATGATTTTTTTTCTGTATGAATCTATAAAAAAAGTAAACTACATCTTAAAGAATACAATTTTTTATTGTATTGACAACTTCTTGATTTTATAGACATAATTAATGATTTGAAAATGGAATATTATCGGGGTATAGAGAATGTAACTAAAATATGTATATAATTTCATATCTATTAAATGTAATAAGGCTCTTAATCTTTTGTCCTTTTTATTGAGCCTTCAAACATTACATTTTACAGAAAAAAATGAATATTGCTAAATATTCTTGCAGAGGGTGGTGTAACTCAGCCACCTTGGTAGGCAATGTGCTAAAATTCGATTTGATGCATGCTTAAACCTGCTCTGCTTGATTAACCAATGTCAAACAAAAAATATTAAGTTCTACTAAAAAATTAAGAAAGTGTAACGGTCAAAATTAAACGACCAATATTGTGCATGAATCCGTCTCGCTGCGATCTCTGTCCACAACCAAAAAAAACTCTGGTACTGATATTTTAATCCTTGTATACACACCATGAACTAAGATACTATAGACTGGAAACGAATGTCTAAACAGCATTGCGGCCCAGTTTTGTTATGAACATTTTTTGGTTGGAGAAGTTAACGGATTGTGCTGTACCCTGGTGGTGAATATCATAAGCTATTAAGGAGTAATCTTTTTTGGTTGTGTATCCTGGTAACACAAATTTAAGATGGTCTACTTCAATCGTACATGGTAATAACTAATAAGTTATTATTTACTTATTAACTAATAAATTAGTACCTTGGGGGACAAAGTGGCTGAGCGGATAACGCGTCGGTTGCAACGCGCACCGTCGTCGGTTCGAACCTCGGTCACGGGCAGCACTTCTCTCCGGGAGGTCACGGTGTCTGGAGAGGGATGCCGCCATCCCCCCAACCGGGCATGGCAGAAACCAACGGGTGCCCACTTGAAATTCTGCCAAACAAACACACACGTGTTCCATAACCCTACAGTCCCAAAACCCTACAGTACTACAACCTACAGCTAATGGCCTCAGTTGCTGAAGCTTAATAAAAATAATAATTTAAAAAAAAAAGTTATTACCACCAATAACTAGGATACTATATTGTTGTAAACTTTTTTTTTTTATTATTAATATAATAAGACATTCCTAGCCTATATAGGCTATCTACGCCTATGGATAATTAGTAGCATTAATTGTTGACTATTTTTTTATCATGATAATAATTATGAGTAATAATAGCGATAATAACAATAGTAATATTTTAAGTTTGATCAGACATATAGACAATAACAATGGTGTGGAATTGTTGTAAACTAAATTAACATTATTTATGATTATTATTGTATGTTTACTGATTTCATTAAATATGGGTATTTTGTACTCAATTGCTGAAAACCATAGAGTAAAAATAATAATTGGAAATTATGGTTATTTGAAGTATATACAGGAAAAATATATGGATATTCGATAAAATAAAATAAAATAATAATAAAACAATTCCACATACTGGGATGAGGAGGTAACTTGGTATCTTAATTTTAATATAATACATATATATTTATAAACATTAATAAAATATTGTAAAACTTTTTGAAAGAGTACAATTTTAATAAACCAGCTGATAACTTTTTAAACCAATAGTAGAAACTTCAGTATCTTGATGAGAACTACTTGTTTGAATAAAAGAGCAACCTCCTTTTCAGGGTGAAAAATCAATTGTTTAAAAATACATTTAAAACTCTTTTGAATACCAGTTACATCTTCAATAGTTCTCTAGCGGTACCCTTTAAATTATGTTGCATAATTCAATTACCTACTACTACTATAAGCAAGCTATAATATAATTTTTTTAATTTTGTATACAAGTAGTTTAGCTCAATTACAGAAAATTCACATTCATTTTTTTTCCATATTGCTGCAGAAGTTGAGGAATAGCACTTTTAACTAAACTAAATCTAGCTCTAATTGGAAAATGTATGTCCTAAATTTAAGATTATTAAATATTGTAAATTATTGCTTATATTTTATATTTATTTCAGTTGAAGAATATCTAATCATTTAAAGCATATACAGAGTGTCCCGTGAAGATTTACTCATTGCGATATCTCCTGAAATAATGTAGATTTCATAATTCTGGTTTTTTATTAAGACTCACAGAGATAATCACTACAAATAATTCATGTTTTAATTTTTTTTATGTTTCGGTAAAAAAGTTAAAAAATATATTTTTTTTAAATAATTTAAAAAAAAAATCGAAGATACCCATTTTGCAGAGTTCATTTTTCTAAAAATATTGAAGTTTCAACATTTAAATTTTATTAATCTCCTGATTTTTAATCAATTTTTTAGTTAAAAGGTATAACAGCAAAAAACAGGTTTTTTTACGGGCGGCGAGTCCCCCTCTACAGCTAATGGATATATCCTCACGGGACACCCTGTATATATATTTTACGTCACTAAAAATGACAGGTTTTGCTAGCAATATTGTTTTATGAGTTTATATGAATAACGCCAATAATATCTTGTCTTTTTCAGGTCTAATGGAATATGGAGGTAATATATGGTATATTTTTACTTATTATTGAATTAGAAATAAATCAAAAGGGTACATCATAAATTCCTCAATTGTGTAGGATTTATTTTAAATATTGACATTTATAATAAATGAACAGTTAGATGTATTCTGATGTATCCAACTGCTGCATAGGATCAATTTTAAAATTCCATTCCCGTATGTCTTTCACGCATGTCAATTTCCTACACCTACATGCAACATTATTTATTTAGAAAAACAATAATAAAAATGATGCGTATGGCAAATATTGATGCATCATATTATTTTTGTCCAACATTGAATTTTTAATTATGTATAATATAAATTATATGATTATATTTTCATGTAATTTTGACTGCAACTTATATTATTAAACTAATAAAAATATTAACATAAAATATATACGAATAAGTCATTTGAATTGAGTTAGTTAATATTCAACATAAATTAATCGAAATTCTTACCGCCTTCAAAAACTGCATAAAATGGATATGGAAAAAATGTCTAAATTAGAAATTTTTATTTGAAATATTAAGATAATTAAAGCTAGGTTGTTCATTCTTTTTTTACCTTTTATTATTAGGTGTTTAAATATCAAATTGATATTGGAAAGACGTGTGTAAAAAAAGGATGTTGAATAAATGGGAGGTATCTCCAATTGGAGTTCTCTAGAACTGGATAGACAAGGATGCGAGCTTGGTTGTGAGACGCAATGGTCTTAAAGGCCCAATAAACCCTAAGAAGAAGAAGAAGAAGAAGAAGAAGAAGAAGAATTGTGTAACAAACGTAATCCAATAATAGTAGATAGTTTATTTGAATTATAATAATATTTGTATGAAAAATATTGGAATATTTTTGACTTGACAACTCTTATACAAAAATATAGTACTTATACAAAAACTGATATACCTTACCGATAATTTTATTGGAATTATCAAATGACAAATATGAAATTTACGTCCATACCTAATTAACAATCACTCAAAATTACTTACTAAAATTGTCCTTCAAAAATTCAATGTCCTCTTTTTGTAGTATTGTGCCTAAAAAAAGGAGGAGGAATAAGTTCTAATATACCTAATTCATTTGATTATCTATTCAGTTTTAATTGAATATAGCAGCGGTTCCCAAACTTTTACGACCACGGCACCCTTAAAAAATTGTTTGTGTTTCGCGAAACCCTAATGTCTAATCCAACTCAACTATAATTTTTGTAAATTAAAAAAGGAAAATCAATTCCTTAAACTCTCAAATCCAAATTATATTTTAATGATACTGTTAATGACTTTTCATTATTAAACTTAATTTTAAAAACAATTTTCAATCAAACATTTTTTAAACAACAAACATTAAATAAACATAATTTTCTCAATAATCTCCTACATCTAACAGAACCCTTGACATTGTCCCACGGAACCCTAAGGTTCCGCGGAACACACTTTGGGAAACGCTGGAATATAGGACTGTGGAAAATTCTTCATTGACTAATATTGTTTTATTTATACTAATAATAAAGGGGGATAACAGACTGTATTTAATGTGCAAGTGTCATTTTGAAGTGGAAATCCTCCATATTCTACAAATATTGATGAAATTGATGATGATCACGTTTAATATGCAATCATAATTTATGGATAGACAATTCAAAAACATCCAAAGTAAAGAAATTCCCTCTACAAGTTATTCCAACATAACCCCGAGAGATGTCCTAAATCTCAGCAAAGTTCACATAAGACGGTTTGGAAAGGACCTTAAAATACCCTCGTCAATGTCGATTCAGCATTATTATTTATAATATTAATAAAAAATAATATTAGTTGGTTAAAAAAAAAAAATTGTGGCTTACATTGCTCGAGCAGGACCACATTGACCGGGCAATGTACACAAGGGCATGTTACACTCGTAACATATACAATGATGGCTGTCAACAATGGCCAATTAGTTGGTTCAGCAAATCTCATCGTTACTGATGCGCAAAAAGAAAATAATGAATCGAGTGCGAACACATGAGGTGTAACACGTTTCCAACAAAAGTGTACCTTTCCGTTTTCCACCAATACTTGTTTCCACCAAATGAGATGTTAACCACTTTTCCACCAAGACAAGTTATATATACTACGCTTATAAGTTATATTAAAAGCTGTTAAAATGTAATAAAATAATATACAACATAATAAAAATGTACACATTAAAAAAAAAAAATAATTATACAATAATATGGTATAAAAGTTAGGGCGAGACATCTAGTAATATTATAACTGTGTTCCGGTATTAACCAATTATTTTGACCTATATTGTGTTTAATACAATATAACACACTAAATTTATTAATTAAAACAAAATATTGTTTTTAATTACTGGTACAAATTTGTGAAATCTATATCATAAAATTTTTTTAAAAAAATATCAACTAATTATATAAAGTAACATTTTACTATTATACAATATTATTAAATCATTTTTTTTTTTAAATTAAATTTATACATTTGACAATTTTGGCAGTTTTGACAATTTTGACTATTATAAACATCATTATTATTATTATAAGGTAACATATTATACATCTATATTATGTTATAAATTATAATGTTATATATTAATTTATTCTTTTTAAACAGCTTTTAATATAACTTATAAACGTAGTATATAACTCGTCTTGGTGGAAACGAGTATTGGTGGAAAAGGAAAGGTACACTTTTGGTGGAAATGGGTAATACCCAACACATGTATTGCATGACATTCAGTTGACATTTTGTGACACGTTTATACGTCTAATTCCACTTAATAAATATCTGGATTAACACTTTCAAAACGTTTAGAGCATATAGTAAATTGAAAACGCATTCTTGTTTGAAAATTGAAAGTAAAAAGTAAAGTTAACTTACTTTTTTCTTGTACAGTTAATATCTTATCAGCATCTAAAAATATTATATAATTTTAATTCTATTCATCTGTCTTAGAAAATTTTTTTTTGTTTTAGAGTTTATTTATTTTATTTTATGGGGTCACCTACTGCACAATTTGTCGGTTTTTACTACGGGAAAGGATACGGTTGGATAAGAGTACGTGTATGTGTGGCGAGGATTTGACACTTGGAACCTGGGAGGTCCCACATCCGGGAACTAGTGATTCCAATTGGTTCTGGCATTGAGAACACGTTAGTAACAGAAGCCAGACGCCGAGCCTCGCCGAACCACTATTTATTTATTATTACATATTTTATGATTATTTCATATTATACCTTCATAAGCATTGTTTCCAGTGATTATGTATCGAAATGGTTCTAATATAAATTATATTGTAAAATTGTAATATTGTATAAATGTTTTGAAAATAAATATGAAAATATAAAAAATTGTAACTCAACGGAAGACAGCCCCAGGGCCAAGAGACCAATAGACCAAACTAGTAATTTTTTTAATTTCATTTGAATAATAATTTTTTCTAATAAGTATTTTATGAAATATTGTGATTTCTTATTTTAGATTCAGTAATGAGATATTTGTAGATATTAATTTTACAAAATTGTAAAAAATTATGTGAATGTTTACACAAAACCAATTTTGACAAAATTGATATTATTTTTTTAGTTTTACTAAAACCTAATAACCGTAGGCACTTGACATTTTCAACCAGTATTCTTATTACTTTTATTCATAAAATGTAAAATTTGACTAATTTTGAGCTATTTATAGTCATGAGAAACTTTTTGAATATTGTACATTTTTTTTTAAATTTTTGTCCATAAAAAAGTTAGAAAATTCAAATGAATCTTAAAATACTTAAAAATATCATTATTAACTCAGACGATACCCAGGTTTTGAGTCAAAAAAATATATTAGTAAAAAATACAAAAAGCCAATTGTCTTAGACAAGTTTTAAATGTTACAATGGCTTCGAGATGTAATTACAAGAAAAGTCGTGATCTAAAAATTTGGGTTGAATCCTAAACAAATTCAAAATGTCAACATTAGTGTACACTTAAAGTTCTAACATTTAACGAATTCAACAGATTCATAATTTTTAATTTTTTTTGACAAAGTGTTTACGGTTATTAATGTATAATAATATTAATTTCATAAGTGTACTGTTATAAGAGCAACTATATAAAATAATTAAAATTATATAAGCACTAACCTATATGAACATCAGTAGTCTGTGTTGGGTGCTTTGCTGAAAAAGTTACATAATAGGTAATTACTAATTACTATACTTCGCGCTATAATAAATAATATATATAAAATCGTCTGATCGATATATATGATAATATACGTCTGATCACGATGAAACTTTGGGAAGTTGTTGAGTACCTACACTTCTGCGAAGGTTTCTGGAATACTACAATCTGAACTGAGTTACACCAAAACCGAGATAGGTACATTAATTTTTATTAATTGATCATTTTTTTTTCCGGCCGCAGTCAATTTATTACATTGTTATACAGCTTTATTAAAAATTACACATTGTATCCAATCCACCGTTGGTTGGATTAAGTAAAAACGACAAACTTGGTATAACTTTGAAACTTTTCACTCAGAAATTATGCACTGTCATGCGAGCCTCGTGGTATATTTTCGGAAAGCTATTTTTACTGTTGGCACAATCACAAACTAGTCTCACGGGCAACATTGGATGGGACTGCTATAATATAATATGATCGAATGTGTCCAGACTGATTGACTAACACTAACTGATTAACGTAGGGCATAAACAAAGATGGTTTAAACCGTGCAATTTTCACGGCACCTCCAATATACCACCATGATACATGTCGACTCTACCATGCTCAGGACTAAATCCATTACTTTTAACTTAATCCCTGTTTAAAATTTACCTACATTAAAAACATTAATTTACTAAATAAAAAATTTACGGGTTCATTATTTTCTGTTTTAGATAAAAAAAAGTTCATCGTATAATAGATTTTCAAAACATTGATTTAATTTTAAGTTTACCATTTTCAAATTTATTTTTAAACACATCGTTTTTAAACTTTTCTGGAAATAACAAAAGATTTATATGTTGTATTAGATTAGGTGCATATGTAGTTATAATTTATAATTTATAATTCTTAATACCTATGTTGATAATCAAAGAACTAACGAATTTTTTTTATCTTATAATGTGTTATAACTAGGGTACAAGACTAGTAGCTCTAAAAAGTACTATGTATATGCAAGCACTTTTGCTCTTAAAAACCTATAATATGCAATATGCACAAAAAATGTTTGTAACGATTAATTTAAAAATATTAATAATTCAAAAAACACCTAAAATAAGAATAACAAATATCTTTATAATTTAATTTTAGGTATGTTATATCATCGGCATATAAACAAAAAAAAAGTTTTAGATTCAATGCAATTTGTACTCATTGAATCACAACAATAATAAAATAGATTGCAAACTGAAAGCGTAGTTGACAGTTTAGAAACCGAATGTGAAATTTGATTAATCGGGTATCTGTGGCTGTAACATGTATGGCTGTGTATATCGGTCATATTTTGTACCGTGGCAATAAATTATTTATCTATAAGCAATATTAATTAACAGAAAATGAATCTAACAGGGCAACATTAAGCACTTCTTCGAAACGACGAAACCCATGTGTTATATTACGGTAAAAATGAAAAATAAATTCAACTCCCCCAAAAATAATAAGAAATCATTGATTGTAAAATAGTCAAGTATTTAGAACTTTTATAACTATTATGACTTATTTTTGTATGATTTGGTTATGTTATTAGTTATTGCCTAGTTAACTAAAATATGATGTATGAAAAAGTATAAAATGAAAAAAGCAAAAAATCTCAAAATAGGTATATATTTATATGCAGAATACACTTGTAAGACTAGTTTCGTCTTAGCACAAAACATGTTTGTGTTTTATTCCACTATTTTTGTGATTGTGTAAAATAAATATGTGAATGCTACAAATCCTATATGTTCCCTGTTATAACTAATATTGTGTTAACCATTTTAATATGTTAACCTTTAGGTTTATGAATAATATTTCTGCATATCAGTAGTTCAATACTATTATTTTTATGAAAACACTTCTTATTTATACGGGTATTTTATTTTTTGAAAACTTACGAAAACATCTGTAAAATTGTCGGGTATAATATTGATTTTCTGTTTTTTCCGGTCCTTCTTCTAGTTGTAACAATATTTTATCTGTTAAAATAATATGGATATTTAATGTTTAAAATGTACTAATTTCTTGGGCTTATATTAATTCCGCTTAACATGTCGTTTTCGTTATACAACCAATGATCAATATTGTGCTCCTGCTCCTTCATTTTCAGGGTTCATAGACCATACTAAGATAAATTACAGACGTATAGTATTTATTTTATCCAATAACACGAATAATTATATTTTTATTTTAATGCAACGAACATAAACGTCAATAATACATATTTTATAATCTAATATTCTAATATATTATACTCTATTCAGTCTATTCAGAAAAAGAAAGGTACCGGGCGGCGATCGGCTTTCTTTGGCTGTGGTGTGGTGTTTCTCACACCAACATTGGAGCACGAGGCAGAGATTCGAAAAGAAGCCACGCTCATGGTAAACCCAATTAAACACTAAAATATATTAAAATACAAATTTGGTTTTAAGCGCAACTGATCCTTGGTATTTTTTAATAATACCCAAAGATGGTATAAATAGAATAGATATAAAGATGGTATTATACGTACGCATACGTATAATACTTATTGTGGGAACTGCATGGTTAGATATAACGTGCTTATCATATTAGCTAGACCCTAGATTGCTTGACTTGCTTCATTATATACGTTTAATTTATTTTCATTTTGGATTTAATAATGATAATAATTGAAAAAACGTATTGTATACTAATTAAATAATATTAATAATTTCCATACCTATTGCTGCAATTTGTTTCTGTTTGATTTTGTCTAAAAAAAATCAACTAAAATAAAATATGTTAAAACATTTTTGGTGTTCCATAACTAATTATCAAAAGAACTTGTATTTGATTGTAAATAACAAACTATTTCATTTAAGGCATATTTTGATATCTTGATTATTCTTAAATATTAATATACTAATTATGTATTATTATATTTAAGTATATAATTATTATTATTGAATATTCATACAACCACACTACAATCAGTAAATTGAACATTTTTTGTTATAGTTGTGCTATTAAATACTTGTAAAGTTGTAAAACACCATTACAGTATATAAATATATATTTATTTACATAATAATAATTCTTCTTAATATAGTAACAGTGGTATATTAACAGGTTTTATTGCAATACATTTTTGATTTTGATTTTCTTAATGAAATTGCATGAATGTTTGATGGCTGTATCGTTTGAAGTGATAGCTATCTGACGTCCAGCGTTAGACCCTGGGGGAGATAATTAACATGACCAATGGGGCATGTCGACTGGATACGGGTAATAAATCATATAATATAAGGGAAACGGCAAGTTGAATAATAATTAAAGGCAAAAGTTCATATGTTAAATCGAGTCTATCATTGCTCGGAAATATTATAAATGATGGGCACTATGAGGGTATGTCATAATAATACAAAATAACGCATATGATATTAGTTATTTCAAAATCATCGTTTATTTGTTAATCGTTCGATTTTAGTGCTGTTATTTGTGATATATTTTGATTCATTTTTATAGATCATATTTTATTCCAGTATTTATATTTTGTTATTTTGAATTATCATATATAATATACAGGGTTATTCAAAATGATTCATTCGATTTCAGATGCTCATATAATTTTATTTTTTAGATTCAGAACAATATGGTATACATTAGATAAAAGAAAAATATGTCAAGTTTAATTAACTGTACCTATCAATGTTCTATGTGAACTCCTTTGGTTATACGAATAGCATCTAGTCGTTCCACTTAATCATCGGATACACTAGGTCGGCCTGTGCTTTTTCCTTTGCACAAACACAATGTTTCTTCAAACTGCTTGTAGTACCATCGACGTATACTCCGAGTAGTGTGTGCATCGATCCCGTAATGATGGCGAAAATCGCGTTTCACAGTTATTGTCGATTCACGCTTCGAAAAACGCTACACACAAAATGCTTTGTGGTGTCCGGTCAACAAATTTGGGGAAACTAACTTGTCGCCGTACGCGATTATTTTAAAATAATGGATTAATGACATTTTAAAACTTGAGAATATCCTCTATTAATTGGTATATAATTTGATGAGATAAAGTCTATTAGTAACCATTATATAGCCATTTTAAATGGGATGAATCATTTTGAATAACCCTGCATAAATAGAAATCCCTTCCGAGCATGCTGCGTTGCGCATTACTAATGTAGGCCAAAACATCAACAAAGTACGATATATCCAGGAATTCGGGAGCAGGGGATTTCTATGCTTACAGTTATAGTGCTGTTTGATCTGAGGTTGACTTATTCTTGGCAGAAATTTCATTGGGAGATCTTCTAGCGGTAAAAATAAAAATAGTCCACGGGATGTTTAACGACTCACTAAACCAAATCGGGTTATCTAGTTGCGGCCACAATGTGACTTGCAGTATTCTTCCAGACCTTAAGAGGTGGGTGGACATAAATCCAAACCCCTAGTTTCATGTCACACAAGCTCTTTCTAGACATGAATGCTCCACATATTACTTTCATAGGATGGGACACGCTCCTTATGTGACGTACTTACACTGATAGCGTCCACAAGGCACAGCTGAACAAACTCTATGCGATTGCCCATAAAGAGAGCCATCACGGCAGGCAGAGAAAGATTTTTTCTGTGGAATAAACATAGCTGAGTTACGTTTGAGGTCTACTGTGAGGCTCCATGAATATAACATACTAGGATGTCAGTTTCAGGCATGAGCAACACACGTCCACGAGCAGCGCAGTCGATGATATAGTGGAGGACGTATTGCATCCAAATGAGTGAAAAGAGGGAAAAACGGTAGTGAGAGTACATCATTAAGGAGCTTCTCTAATGACGTCTCAAATAAACATAGATTATAATATGTAGACAAGGAAAAAATCTACATAGGTAAATTACAGTAAGTATCTAAATATTAAGTACCTATTTTAAAATTATTGTGTCATTTAAATCTTAAATTATATCATTAAACCAAAATAGTACCATATTTCTCACTAACTATGTAATTATTTTGAATTTGAGTGCACAATTCATTTTATTCCTTATCAAAAAATAAATATATATTTAATTGAATAGAGACATGGACTACTACTTACTATCCTTGAATGAACTCAAAAAAGGTACTATAACATTAATAAATATGTTTTTAATTATTTTCTACAATTAACTTCATACATAATGTTATGTATGTATGTATGTATGTATGTATGTATGTATGTATGTATGTATGTATGTATGTATGTATGTATGTATGTATGTATGTATGTATGTATGTATGTATGTATGTATGTATGTATGTATGTATGTATGTATGTATGTATGTATGTATGTATGTATGTATGTAATGTAATGTATGTATGTATTTATAACGTTATATTTTCAGTTTTATATAAAAACTGAATTAGAACCAGGAAGAAAATGTTATGACTTACAAATTTTTTTAATTAATTTTTAAGTACAAAAACTAACTTACGCGGGAACCAACTAACCGAAGTATCATTATCTGCGGTACCTAATACAAAATAAATAACTTAAATACAAATGAAAAAACACAAAGAAATAGTGAGTAGTTTATTAATTTGATCGTACAAATCGTCATGACTGATGCTATAAACCTGTTTTGAATGTCTATTTTATTTTTTTTGTTTAAGAGAGGTTTCGTAGGAGGGTGTGTGGTAAAAACAACACCTGAAACATAAGGCTGAGCATGCCTAAGCTTATATTAAAATAAAATAGTCTTATGAACAATATCATATACAGTTGCAAACAATGTAAGAATGCCAACTTTCTATCCAATATTAATATTATTAATTAAGTACCTATGGTTATGATAAGTAACCTATCTAAAGGACATTTATGCAACTCGATTCAAGCCAAATTAACATTGTAAATAGAATGTCAACTGTGAAATTGTAAAATGTTTAAATTTAAACTAATGGCCTTAGATGCTGATGTTATTTAGATCAAGAAAATAAAAAGAATGCCGAGATGTAACATTATACAAATTATAATTGTTAAGTTGATAAAAATTGTTAAGATTAATACAATTTAAAGTGTCGACGCCAATTAGAATGTTAATTGCCCCTAGACTCGTCGGCCGTACATCATTTGCGCATCGTCTGTTTACCTGTGCCAAAATATCGTACATCATTTGCGCATCAGCGCTAATTATCGTTTGTGTATTGTCCGTTTTACCTGCACCAAATTATTATACATCAAATGCGCATCAACATGCTGAACAATAGAATTGTTATTAATTGTTTATAATTCTTAATTTGACTTACTTCGTGTTTTTCTATCTCTGAATCCGTCAATTTGAGATGCGTATGTTCTCCACGTATTTCTATACCGTTCTTCGATGTTCATCAATTTTTATTGAGGCATAACAATTTTTTTTTGGACACATAAATATCATTTCACAACTTTTTAATATTTTTCTTTCAGTGTAAAAATAATTTTGGAAAATGATTTCAGATTTTCCTCGATTTCAATTAATAAATTTTAATTGGCTCATTTTTAAATTAATAATATATGAGAGCCGTACAACACGTGTTGTTAAAGTCGTACGTCCCGGCAGTGTGTCAGTATCTCGTTTGATGTACTTTGCGATAAAAATCGATAAAAATCGATTATATCTTAGTTATGTTATTGCTAACTATAATGATAATCCTACACAATATTATCTCAATATTCTCAGCTTATCGGCCCATTATGTACCATCGCTGCCATCACAAAATCTCTCCATTTCTCTTTATCATATGCGTCGTCAAACATATTTTAAAACAGAAATATCTGTACAATATTTGAAAGTTGATGAATGAATTTCAAGATCAAAGTTAGAAAACAACTAGCACTTTTGGGTGTACACCTTTTTTACAATTCTATTGTTAAATAATATTGATGCGCAAATGATGTAAGACCTTTTAAACGGCTGATGCGCAAATGATATATAACCCAAAAATCGAACGATGCTCAAATGTCTTACAAAAAAGGTCTAAATTAACAATAGCGATGCGCAAATGACAACCGGCGGATTCGTCACCACCTCATCAGCGGTCTGCCACACACACACACACACACACACACACACACACACACACACACACACGCATAACTCAGTGGTAATAAAATAGGTGTTTAGTATACAGCTATATAGTTTTCTTAGTTTTTGTGTTTTTTTGTTTCGTACCGAAACCAAACCTCCACCACAAACGTCACCATAAAGTTAACAATACAATCACCCAAACCGCCTATCAACACCAATAAGAGGAAGTATCATCGCCGAGACCACAAAGCTGTTTTGGGATCACTGCCGTAAAAACCATTTAATTTTTTTATACCTATATATTTTTAATCTATTTTTTGTTTGTTTGTACATTGTTGTCTTGCTGTCCTTCGTTTCTTGGTTCTTATAATTTTAAGAACTGGCCAGTAATGCTATTGTCTTTAGTTTAAGTCACACCTTAAAAGATATTGAGAATTACCTATACAGGGTGATACATTTAAGAGGGTACACTACTTATCTCAAAAAGTATCAAATTTTTTTTTTAAAAACTTTTAGGTTTATGTTTTTCTAGAACTGTACAATATTTAAATTTTTTTCACCCTTACATTTATTGATGAGACCACTATCAACTTTTGATTTTCAAATAGGAACATAATATGCTAAAAAAGTCATAAATTAATGAAACTATTTTATTTATTATTATTACTTATTTTTCGTTTTTTTCCGGTTGCGAGATACAGCTCCTCAAAGTTTGGTGGTTTAAGGTTTTGATTGTAATATTTATTTATTTGTAAAGAAAAGGAGCTTTAAGTGATGAATTCGATACCGTTAAATAATTCTATGGTTCAACCCAAGGTAAAAATGAATAAATGATAACTATTGTACTTTGAACCCAAATAATTTATTAACATATCGGCTTATTAGACACACTGAAGTACGACGAATGATTAGTAGAAAACTGGTTATTTGGATAGCTGGATATTTGTAGCACAATTGACTATAACACCTCCTTAAACAACCAAACTTTGAGAAACTGTATCTCTCAAATGAAATAACTGATAATAAAAATGTTAATGTGAAAATTCATAAAAAAAAATTGTATCGATAAATGTCCTTTTTATTATGTATTCTCATTATAAAATCAAAAGTTGACAGTGGTTTCACCAATAAATATAATGGTGAAAAATATTTAAATATTAATCAGTTTTAGAAAGCATAAATCTAAAAGTTATAGAAAAATTCAAAAAAACTTAATACTTATCGAAATAATTAGTGTACCTTCTTAAATGGATAAACTTGTATATTGCAGTTATTATTTCCCCAACTACTTATTCTGTTATTCACTGTCGACGAATACCAAAAACCCGAAATTACCGTCTACTATAAAAAAGGATAGTCGACAATAAGTGAAAACAATAATTATTGAATTATAATTATTTCAACAAATATAACATCATGCAATTCCACACAAAACAGGCAGAACTTAAATAATAAAATAAAATAAAATATAACGTAATCAACCAAATAAATACCAAGTTATTATTTTTATTTAATTGATATGGAATATAAATACTTAAATATTTAATTATTTCACAGACATTTTTGATTAAATTATGTTTAATAATACTATAGCTATACATAGGTGGTAAATGGTTTTATTCGTATTGTTTATATTAATTCTGATAAAAAATGATCGATAACATACTTAAAGCTTTTTTTATGAGGCCAAAAATGTTCTCAGGTGAATCTGGAATATAATTATATTACTGTATAAGGAGTTATTTATATGGGTGGATAGGTACCGTTCCTGATGAATTTGTATTGTTTTCTATTAAACATATTATGTACAATTTCTTTTTTGTATTTAAGTGTAGACTATTAGAAAAGATTTACTTTTCTATCGGAACGTTGTCACTATACACTGTCCGGCGAGAGAACTCGCTGATTCTGCGCATCCCCCCAAGTTGCCGGCCATGCTATTGAAACCGGTTCCCTATGGCTGGGTGTGGTGTAGGGATACGCAAGGCACAGACAGAAATTATACATATTACTATTAATATTTTATTAAATTATTTGTATTTACAACCAAGTAATATCAATGTATAAAACCATTAAAACCAACAATTTCAACTGATAACAGCTAAGTTATTTCAACAGTTAATTTAGCTTCTAAGTTTTGAAATGATTCGAAAATTAATTAACTAATTAGGATAAAAATAATAAAATTAATGAACTTTTTAGCTTGTTTAAACTTTTTAACTAGCCAAGGCCCCACCACTTTTTCAATACTGCATGAAAATAAGCATTCGAGGACCAGACACTCGAGCAGGCTAGCATGTTATATAGACTTTTACTCACGTAGAAGAGGAGACAGAAGTGCTTTTTGTGAGTGTTTATTAATCGTTGTTATTATATTATTTAACTACGTTGCGAAATATTTTACAATAGTTCATGATTCATGTAATATTTTTAAATTATAATATTGTAATAGGTAATACAATATTACATAACTATTTTTATACAGCTTTATATAACGCCTAAATACTAGGGAATATGATATTAATGATTCGTTATAATGGCTTTTGGCGAATAAGAGTATTATAATATTGTGTATTCAGTATTTTAAATAATAAGTTGACCCACTTTCAAGCAATACTGTTGAGGTCTTGTCGGAATGGTTTTTAGCTGGAAAATAATATTGATACAGTTTATAATTTAGAGAGCAAAGACATAAATATTTATAACTAGATATTAAAAATGCATATATTTAAATTTGATAAACTTGTTTTTTTATTTTATAATTTTACCTATTGTCGTGTGTACTTTGTTTAATAATTAGGAACAATTTACTTTTATAAACATCATTATTTGGATCAAGGGACAAAAAGAAATTAAAATTGAAAAGAAATAAACACTTTCTGATGACTCGGATTAATTTAAATTGTGTAGAAGTTTAATATAGGTAGGTACTCATTCTTTAAATATTAAGATTAAAACATTTCTTTTTTGTTTTTCATTAATATAAATACAAATATAAATATACTTAAAAATAAAAAAAATATTTCCTCAATAATAAAACTTTTATTAGGTAAGTACATACTTGCGCATTTTATTAATTCTGTAATTGTTTTATGGAATCTGTTAACTTGATATTGATGAACTAAAATACAAATTGATGTAATTATTAGTTATCATTTAAAGCACTTGGGCAACTATAGTAGTGTATAAAATAAAATATGATGATTGATGTAAAGCCCAGTAATTGCTCTTATATCAGTGCAATAGTTGTTTACGATTTGTATACTCAAAAATTGTCTTTAAGTGACCTCAGGTCATTATACACTTTCATAGAAAATATTTATCCATCTTCAATAACAAAGAATTCTCAAACACTTATATCAAAGTCCAAGGTGCTTTTGGCTTTGTTCTTATTGGCACTTCGTAGGCCATTTTACCTCATTGGATGCCCTACCCATATTGTACAGTGTACACTGTACAGCTCCCACTATTTAATAAAATAAATTTCGTTTCCTCTGTTTCGGTTCATCAGATAACCGTTCAACATTCACTGGTCTCCAATGGGGAACTTCTCTTAGTCACATTTCCTTCAAACATGAGTATTATTGAAACGAATCTGTCAAGGTTGGGTATCAACGCCTATATTATGCTGATGATATGTTGATTTTGTCTTCAAACAAGGATATTAATCTGCAATAGATCATCTAAACTAGTATAATAAAGATCTTATAACCATTTAAATTAGTGTTTAAAAAACAAAAAAGAAATTAGTCAACTTAACAATGACAACTTAATTTAATTTATTTTACCGCTGTGAACCAATAACATTTTAGATAATATAATATAAATTATCTATACAAAATCTTCATTAATATCTAAGAATTATTATTAACACAGTACGAAATTTAACTTCAAACAAAATTAATTATTTACCTGCATATTCCGGAAATTTATAATGATGATCACCTAAATTTAATAAAATAATTAATTTTGTCCATTTGTTAAATAATTAATTTACGTACATCTATATTAGTAGAAATAATTAGTATTAACATAAAGTTAAGAACACTTATTTTAAAGATAATTTTTTTTATGTTTATCTTATTTGTAATAATTAAAGGGCATACAAGTCCTGTATCCAAATATGACAATAATATACTGTGTCTTAAAAGATAATGAGGAATATAAAATAAAAAATAATACAGAAGAATTTAATATGTAGCAATATGAAATAAAAGAACAAAGAATAGTAAAAATTATTTTCTTTAATATGTTTATATCACAGGTTCATAATTAAATACGTTGTGGGATGAAAAAACAGAAATAGAAGACGGTGGATATTTTAGTGGCTATATATATATCAGAGACTGTCCTAAAATTAGGCCCCGGTCTTCGAAATGCAGATCAGCATTCAGCACACACAGGAGCAACTTTTGTACAGCTGAAGTTGAGGGGACGTCAAGGTCATCGAACGTTTGTTTAGCTGAATCGACCACCCGCTCGTCGAATCGAAATTCATTTTTAAGATCTTTACAGTTGAATTGAAAGTCGTTACTGGTGCGTCAGACTTGTTGGATCGAGCGCCAATCGAATGCGTATATTGTGACCTAATATCGCAAACGACCAATACAGGTTATTGAAGTTTGGTAGTCTGACACTTCAGGTCGTTGAGATTGTCACTGATGGCCGAGAACTGTACTCGACCACCGCCCACGTTTCGCAGCTAAAATCGTGGAAGATCGTCAGTTCACCAGGCGACGAAGAAGTGGAGTTCGGCGAGGAGGTAGAAGTACCCATCCCAGGGGAAGTCTATACCAACTCGTCAAAGACGTCTTCCTAACCGTTTCATATAGATCATATTATAAACATATGTTTAGTGGTTTTTTTTTACGTAATATGTTCGTATGAATTAATATTAGTTTTAGTTTAATACGCCGAATCTTGGGAAGTATTCAAAGTATAAATGTATTATTATATTATTGTTGTTTTTCCTTTTTTTTTATAAATAGTATACTTTTTTCGGAACAATAAGCTTTTCTCCTCTTAACCGACCCGGTCGAGGACGATCCTAAGGAGTGAAATGGCCGAATGTTAGCGCCTTTATTTTGTTTACTTGTATGAGGCCACACTGGCGTCGTGTGCCTACATTGCCAGGTTATGCGATGGTCTTAACATACAGTGATAGCGCAGGTGAAGACCGGCCCAAAGGCGTTCCTCGGCCTGGGCTATCAATGCGGTCATTCTCACCAAAACGGCAGTGTTCAGCTTTCGTTTCTCATCGAAGACAATAAGTAGGTACCTCGGTCGGGTCTTCTTCAGTACACTTGTCGGCTGTGTGTTTTAGTTTATACGTTACCACTGTCACCGTCACCCGTCATAAAATCAAAACTATTTGTTAGTTTTTTACCTCAACCGTGATCATTTTCATTTACCATACAGTCTAGTAGTCTACAATTAATACCGCAGTATCAATAAAAATAGTCAATAATCTTATTAAATCAGCATTTAAATTAGATACTTACAATAGTCTTTTATATTTTCAGAATGTTTGGAAAAATCAATCTTATCAGACAATTTGAATTCTGAAAAGTATATAGGGGAATAGGGGACTTATTTTATACATTAATACAATCTTTACATTTTTATTTAATCACAATATATATCGTACTCATGTAGTATGTAAGACTAATTATGGTCAATGGGCTACTAAATCACGTTTAAATGACTAGTTAATGCTAATACTCTCTATTGATTCGTTAAATGTTAAGTGATTGTTCGCTATTTTAATATAAATAATAATTAAAAACAAGGGGATGGAGTGGCTGAGTGGACTAAGACGTCGGTTGCAACTTGTACCGTCGCCGATTCGAACCTCAGTCACAGGCGGCACTTTTCTCAGATAAGAAATCTCTCTGGGGAGAGAGGCTGCCATCCCCCAACTGGAGCATGGCAGAAAAATATGGGTGCTCAATCAAAATTCTGTGAACACAAAAACACACGTGTTTCCCTTCCATTTCCCCCCCTACAAACCAACAAAAACCAATTCACTACCGTACCAACTCACACCTAATAGCCTATGTTGCCACGAGTTCCTTCTAATAAAAAAAAACTATAAAATATTTGATCTTAATACGTATAGAAATCCTTATCCAAACACATTAGTTGTTCAGCTTTAAAATTAATAATGGTAGGAAGGTACACAATATCTATGCATTTATAAATTGCAATAAATATATTGTTTATAAAAAAATCCAGACATTTTTGTGAGATAAATAAAACATAATAGTATGATTGTATGAAAAATGAATGTGTAAATATTACCTACGCAATAAAATACATTAAAACCAGAAAATTGTCAATTACAAGTTGTTATCAATAAATGATTAAATACTGTTGTTTTATTAAATTACATTTTATGGAACAATGACAACTGACAAGGTGACTTGGTATAGGTCTCAAAAAGTACTTACCTATGAATTTTAGATCTATAAAAAATGGAAATGAACAAAGAAAATTATTAACTTTTATGTAATTGATTAACTTAATTATTATTTATTTATTGGCTGATAAAAACTCTATTTACGAAACAGTTCAATATAAATATCAAGGCTGTGCAAGGTAATGATATTTTATATTTATAACTTAGTTCAGTTTGATTAATATATAAATAAAATTAATTCTAAACTGTCTATCAATTTAACTAAGTTAAAAGTTACCTAACCAAAAGTGAATTTTTACTTTTTAACTCAAGTTAAGTTAATTTAAAAAAGTTTTTGTTTTCATATTGGTGATATTAAAATAATACCTAGCAATGAAGAGTATTAATTTGTATAAACGACAAAATTACTACAATTGTACACTAGTTGTAATACAATAACTAAGTGATTTCCTGATTTTTATCGGTTGACGATTAACCAATAGTAGATAAGCACTGTTAGGTTACCAAAAACACGAACTAACAGAATATTATATTAGTTGAAACTCTGAAAATTCCAGTTTTATTTGATAAGTAATAAGATGTTTAGATGTATCAATTAAAGGGGCATTTGACGATGACGCGAAATAAAACGAGCATTGTTAATACTCGAAATTTTATAATAATTATTATATTTATTTAAATAGGTAATAATTTATATGAAAATATGAAATTATAAAAATTGAAATTGAAATAAACGTTTAAACGTAAAATTAAATCAGTTGATGAAAAATTAATTCTTTGTACTCCGTAAGTTAATAATAATAAAAAAAAATTAACTTAACTTTAACTTATTAACGCGTTAATGCAAAGTCTTGATAAACATTATATTAATATTAAGTTTTTTCAACATTTGAACACTTCAAAGTTTGATTATTTATTACCGACTGACTGTCCGATTATCAAATATATAAGGTGCTTTCCGTATAGGTAGAAACGTGAAATTTATGTCAACCAGAGTGTCGAATCCAAATATTTTTCAGTTTTGAAGCTGTGAGTAAACTTCATTTTTTCCACCTGATTAATAGTAATGAATGTTGTGGTAATTTTTTTCATAGTTAGTAGAACAAAATGACTTTATTATTTACTTATAAAATAAAAATACTTTAATCGACTAATGAGGAAATGGCTCTGACAAGATAACAAAACCCTGAACAATTTTTTGAGTTAGCTATACTACCAATTTAACCTCACCTGCCCCCCTGAGAAATAATTGTTGGTGATTCGGCACGCTCCTGGTGATAGGTATAAACCTTTTTGTCAACCTTAAAAAATGTTTTTGGACTTACTGTATATTGCTTCAAAATATTGTTGAACATTCAATTTTTTTTCATCTAAAAATATATCCATGACATATAGCACAGCACAATATTCAAATTTGATTATTCTATTCTTTAAATTTATTTAACTATTGACTATATTTGATTCACAATTTTCTATTGTATATTTTGATACAGTATACAAAACGTTAAGGTGGCCGGTGATCACATTTTACACTTAAAAAATGCCATCATAACATTATGAAGGCATGTTATTAATAAGCAACCATAAATTATGATAAATAATAATGTGATAGGTACGATTTCTTAAATGTTTGTGTATAATGCTAATAAATAGACTATAAGCTACTGTAATACCAAAAACATTTTAGTTAAATGCAAGGTTATATTACAAATTTTTAATTCATTGAATACATAATATATTATACTTGTTCTCGCTAGCGTTAAACAGACCTACGTAAAGCTGGAACTACAAAGTTAGCACATTCATTTAAAACACTGTGGTACTGTCGATAATAAAAACAGCGATATAAAAATGTAGAGAAACAGTTTTATAAATTGGCTGCACCCTGGAATTAAATATTATGAGCAAGGTTCGGGATTTATAGCAATTGCATACTTTTTTTATTTATTGTAAAATGTAGCAGAGTGCGAAATAAATTCATTTCTCTATGCCATGATAAAATTTGAATGTGCATAATTTTGCATATTTCATAAATTTTGCGGGAAACTGCTTATTTTTACACTATTGTGCTTAATTTGTATATTTTAGAAAAATTTTCAACATTTCAACTTCACAAATTTAACCCGATCTAAAAAAGAAAATAGTAATGCTGCAGTTTACTCGCATCAGTCTTATGTACCTATTTGCTAAATACAACCCACAACTCCTTATAATTTTCGTGGTTTGAAAAAATTATGATGGCCTGATTGACCGTATCGTTACATATTATATAATATGTTGCGATACGAGCGATACGATTATTTTAATATATTGCAGTTATTAAGCGTTCTTTGAAATTAAAGGTATTCCCGGTAAATGTAAAATTATTTATTTATCGATTTAAATGAAAAATTTAATTTTTAATTGTTCACATCATTATATAGTTGACGAATAAAATTCAATAAACTCTTAAATTTAAGAAACAAGTTAACAATCAGTTGATTTTTTTTAAATTTTTTATATTAAGTACACTTATTGTATTTAATAATTATTAATAAAATAATAAATAATAATAAATATATTAAATGCATATTTTTAGGTGCATATTTTAGCGCTTATTATTGTGTTTTTAAGTGCTATAAGTCCCGAACCCTGATTTTGAGAAATACCTAACCTTGTATTCATTATGAATATCTTAACATATGATAGGACAAAATAAATGCTGATGTGAAAAATAGTTAAAAATGTTGAAGTATTATTTTTTTATAGAAACGAAGTTTATTTTTTATTTATTTTTCAATAAATACCTACTATAAATGGAAGAAGTAGTAGAAAAATGGAAATATATAGTTAATTATTACAAAAATGAAAACAAAACAATAATATAAACAATACATTATAATTCTGAGTATAATTGAAAATTTAAAATATAAATATGAGATTTATTGAATATAAAGTATAATCTAAAAGAGGGTGAGTCAGACGGTTAATGTTCTGAGCATGCGTTAAAGTGACCAGTTATGGCCGTACAAGGTGCTGGGTGGTGGGACTATTTAACAAAAGCTGGTTGTGGGTAGTATATGACGGAAAAAAAGCAGACTCTTTTGAGAAGATCTGGTGCATCCAGGAACCTATTTAAAAGTAAAGTAATGAATCTTTGGCCCAGTTTAATCTTTGAGGTGACTTGAAGATAAAGATTGAATGTGGGAGTTGCCGTGGTGTGTGATCAAAATGTTGGAAATGAAAGTAGCCTAAGCTAAAAATGTTAAGTTAGACAAAGTTGGTGGGAGCCAAACAACCAAGCTGAATTCGAGAATGGATCTTATGCGTGAAAATATAGAGGACGGAAGTAATGTGCTGATTTGAAACTTTATTGTACTTATATTTTATACTTATAATTTGTATAAGTGGTCTTACAATTTGATATCATTCCTCTTTTCAAATATTCATCATAGTCTAGATTATTTAAATCCGCAAGTTCTGAAAAATTATGAAGACAGCGGAATTAAAATGTATTTTGTTTTATTTATACTAACCCCAAACGATATAAACTATAAATATAAACATACATACACATGAATAAAATATGTGTTATTATAAAATCATTTAATGTAATGCCACTGACTACATTATGTATGAATACACAGTATTAAGTAACATGTACAGATAACAGATCTAATTAGTATTGAACTGTGTAATATCTATATAATATACGATAGGACAGGTACCTACCTACGTTTAATATTCGTATAATACTACGTTTTATTCAAATACTTACGATATAATTGTAAAGATTGTATTTGATTCACAAACGTTATATTAAAAAAAGCAATCATCATCATTAAAATGATAGAAACATTTAAAACGATTATAAACGAAATAAAACACATTTTGTATTTTAAAAAATTGTACGACTTGTACTGTAACTAGTAAATACTAGACTGTACTTTAAAATAATATTTTTACAAAATTTCAATAATACATTAGTTTTACGATTTAGATTATTTTTGATGACATGAACATTTGAGTAAACTTTTGGCATTTTTTTAAACAAAACTATAAACACGCGGAGTTGTAAATAATAGACAAACATAAAGAAAATATGATAAATATTGTTACCTCAGCTGGTACACAAGTGATATTTGTACCTATTTTTAAAATGTATAAGGTTGTACATCAAACATATCGCTATGTTAGCTACACATATACACTTGACACAAAAAAAAAAACTTCCAAACGCTTTAAATTACAGTTAGATTACTGGTAGTTAATCTTATATTTACTTTGCAATATTATTTTGTCGTAAAAACTAAAGTAGAAACAAATGTCCAATGGCAAAAAGTTATATACCTACCTAAATTCTAGAATCTTTAGATTCAATTCTATCGATGATCGATTAGATTCAATCTTTAGAATCGTTTAATTGTGATCGTGGAGATGGCACTTCAAATAACCGATGTAACAAGACGAACCGACACAGAGCGCAGGACATAATACATTGTATGACTCTGAGGTTCCCTATTGAATCACACATTTTAAGGATGAATTAAGAGTAAAGAAGACATTTTAAGAACTTCATACTAACTCAAACGAAGTGTGTATTAAATCAGGATTTTAGATTGCTGGTAAAAATAATTTTTAGTTTCGCTTCCAAACTGACGGGTTACATCTTTTTTTACCAGTTTACCAGTTGAAGTTGACGGTTTGTTTAGTAATTCTGCCAAGTCATCACCAGAATCTACTAGTCACTAGTAACTAGTGTATTGAGAGCAGTATCAATTTCTACAACAGTAGGTTCACATTCAGAGTCGCTATTGAGACAAAAAATTCCATTTAAATTATCAGAAATTTTTGACAACTTCAAAATCATTATCATTAATATCATCGTCAAATTCTTCAGAAAACGAAGATGACGAATAATATGATTCCTGTAAATAAGTAGTTCTCAACCTGGAGGGCGCTCCTCCCAAGGGAGGCATGACAAAATGTCACGGGGGGGGGGGGCGTGAACATTTTGAAAAAATTCACAAAAAATGAAAACCTGCTGTTTCCACCGTCGTGCCTTGCGAGTGCGAACCCATAAAATAGTTTGAAAGGGGGCGTGGACCTCAAAAGGTTGAGAAATCATGCTGTAAAGCATCTTTAACAAGTTGTTCGTTTTCGATGTTAAATGGGGCGCATGTAATCATGCGTAGCGAGATTGATTGGAATGTTTGAATTTTATAAATATTTGATTGTTTTGCTGATCCCCATAGTTGGATTCCATATAACCAAATTGGTTTGAGAAGGGTTTTATACGTAGCAGTTTTGTATTAAGTTTAATTTTTGATTGTTTCCCTATATAAGTGGAAGGTTCCATGTCTTTACGCCGACGGTATCAACGCCGACGGTATCTACGCCGACGGTATTTACGCCGACGGCATTTACTCCGACGGCATCTACGCCGACGGCATCTACGCCGACTAGTATCTACGCCGACGGAAAAAATGCCGATGAGTATCTACGCCGATAGTAAATACGCCGATGGTATGTTTTTTGACAAAACGAATGTTTTTCTATGGGACTAATCACTAATATGAAACTGAAAATTATGGAAAATTAATTATGTTATTAAATAATTAAAAATAAAATACCTAACTCGTATTGCCTAGTTTTTTTTAATAATAAATATTTTTTGGCTCTGAAAAGAGCCTTTTTATGCCCTAAAAAGGACATTTTTTAATACGACGAGTGCCCCCTAAGCATGACCATTTAGCAAGATTTGAATTTAAAATGATGAGCAATTCCTTGCAAATAATCGGAGGTGTCGCGATTCTCATAGTCTTCAACGATTTAGTTAATTCGCAATGCTGTGTCTCGATAACACAGTTATGGGTATGTGTTTGTCTTCTTTGATTTTGTCCGTGGTATACACAAAACATACTAACATGCGTGATTTACTGATTCCCGAGAAATACACTTATACGGTGCTTATACGGTGGCTGGAGATAAATTTCTCCAATTCGACAGCTGTGCTTCAGATAATAGAATTATTATCTTTAGCACGCAAAAGAATTTGGATTTGATGGCGACATGTGACCATTGGTACGCTGATGGTACATTTAAAACGTCACCGCCATTGTTTAAGCAAGTTTTTACAATACACGCTATTAAGTATAATAACGTTCTGTTAACGGTTTACTCACTTTTGCCGGATAAATGGCAAGATACGTATTCGAGTGTATTGGATAAACTGAAGCTGCTTAAACCAGGGCTGTCTCCAGTCAGTGTTATGACCGATTTTGAAAATGCCCAGATAAATGCTTTTTCCCATAATTTTCCAGATATCAGGAACAGATTTTGTTTTTTTCACTTCAGTCAATGCATTTGGAGAAAAATTTAGACAATTGCTGACATTCGATCCAAATACGAGGATAAGGATGATCCGGATTTTGCATTGAACGTGCGAAAGTTGGCCGCTCTTGCATTTGTTCCAGAGCCTGACGTAGTTGATTGTTTTGAAAGACTCCTCCGGACAAAATTTTATACGGATAACGAAGACCTAATGTCAGATTTGGTAGATTATTTTGAGTCCACGTGGATTGGAAAGCCCCGACGAACCGGCCTTGCCAGAATGCTTCCTAAATTTAAGCTGAGCCTCTGGAATTGTTACGAGGCATCGTTGAATGACCTACCCAAAACTAACAACGCAGTTGAAGGCTGACATCGAGGATTTAGCTCTCTTTTAGGAACAAATCATCCATCTATTTGGAAATTCATTGAGGGTCTGCAAAATCAGCAGAGCCTAAATGAATTCCAAATCAACCAGTACATTGCTGGATTACCACCAGCACAGGGACGACGGTGTTATCGAGACACAGCATTTCGTATTAAAGAAATCGTTGAAGACTATGGGAATCGCGACACCTCCGATTATTTGCAAGGAATTGCTCATCATTTTTAATTCCAATCTTTCTAAATGGTCATGCTTAGGGGGCACTCGTCGTATTAAAAAATGTTCTTTTTAGGGCATAAAAAGGCTCTTTTTAGAGCCAAAAAATATTTATTATTGAAAAAAACTAGGCAACACGAGTTAGGTATTTTATTTTTAATTATTTAATAACATAATTAATTTTCCATAATTTTCAGTTTCATATTAGTCCCATAGAAAAACATTCGTTTTGTAAAAAAACATACCATCGGCGTATTTACTATCGGCGTAGATACTCATCGGCATTTTTTTCGTCGGCGTAGATACTAGTCGGCGTAGATGCCGTCGGCGTAGATGCCGTCGGTGTAAATGCCGTCGGCGTCGATACCGTCGGCGTAGATACCGTCGGCGTTGATACCGTCGGCGTAAAGACATGATACCAAGTGGAAAGAGTGCTCTTCGTCTGGCATTTGAGGAATAAAATGTTGTATTTGTTGGTTCTTCAACATCATCCTCATCAGTCATACCATTATATTCAAACTCTTGTAATTGGGATAAGAGTGGATCATGATCTTCATTTACCAATATGGTATTTGAAATGTCTGCTATTTTGAGTTAAAAAATAATTAATAAAATAATAGTTTAACTAACAAATATTTAAACTACTTACTATCAATAGCATCTGAATCAATTTCACAGGGTACACCATCAACTGAAACTTTATGGTTCTAAATAACTCTGCCTCATAATCGGATGATGGTTCTTGTATCCTAAGAGCTGGTCCTATAATTTATTGGTACTTACCGATACTTATCCAGATCGATCCATTGTACTTTTACTCTTTGTCAAGTAGTATGCCAGGCCCTCCTCCTCAACAACCAATCCATTCCTACTGCCCAATCGCTATCCCCCGCTATCTCGGAGTCATTCTTATTCACCGACTTACCTAGGCAGCTCACATAAAAGGTAAAACCCAAACACTCAATTATCATTTTCGTCTCCTCTGGCGGTTCTTTACTTCTCAAAATATTAAAATACCTACTAAATTATGTATAAACTATTACTCAGACCCATCTGGTCCTACGATCTGCAGCTGTGGGGTTCAGCCAAAGTATCAAACACTAACCGTATATAAAGATTTCAATCCAAAGTTCTTTACGTCATTTTTAAAGCTCCATACTATGCCTCCAATAATACCCTTCACTCTGACTTCAATCTATCCACTGTTACTGAATTATCCAAAATCCACTATAAGCGATTCAATGACAAGCTAACTCATCATTCCAACCTTCTAAATTGCCCAAGTATCATATGAAACTATTACAGGAAGTCCCCACAAAAGGCTTGAAAGGCAATGGTATCGTGACCTGCTTATCTAATAATAATAAATATAATTATGTATTACTTCAGCTATGATCCTTATTGCTTACAATGTTCTAACCATAACTTTTATATATTATTGTACTATTATAATTATGTTTAGGATAAAACCTTAAATTTATATTTAAGTTGAAGTACCTCCAATGGAAGGCCCTTCCCTCTGTATCTTCTGCCTGTTTTGTTTTATGATATCACTTAAGCTTATTGTTCAATATTGTAATAGATGGCATAGTATATAATTTTGTTAAAAAAAAAACATAATATTATTATGATGATTAAAAAAACTAGTAAAATACACTATTTCCTGATATTAATTGATTGTTGTCTCACAAGTATTTAAATGATACTCAAAACAAATGTATGGTAATCATTTCATTTACATAAAACTGTATTGGGGAGTGTGAGCTTATGGACAATTAACAGGTCTTACTGTCTCAAATGTTCTGTACCTACTTAAATTTAGAGGTTTTTTTTTTAAATGTTTAAATGAGGAAGTAATTTTGATACTAATTAAGTAAAAAGTATAATTACAAATTATTTTCTGAACAGCTTTTGAAAATATTTCATGTGATTTATTAGATAATATTAAGAGCGCAATTGTTATATGACAAGTATGTTAAATGATTATAAGAACAAAATCAATTTTTTTATTTCTTACATGAAATACATTTTATTTTTATTCAATTATAAAAAAATTGCCATTGGTAATTTCTGTATTATCAACAAAGATGGTGTTTATGGCATCTTATGGTCTGAATCTTAACTCTTCTTTGGCGACAATATTAGTAACTGAAACATTTTACATATGGAGTGTTAATTTGTAGTACTGAATTGACTAAATTATTTTTAGTTTGTTCGTTTTGTTCTCTCGTATGGATAGATTAGATAGGTTTTGATGTAATAAACTAATAACTCAAAGAATAAGGAAATATAGCGTATGTACAAACTGGTCCTTTGGTAAAACAAATATTTACATGAAGATGAATGTAATATATGGATGTATTCGTTATCATTTTTTATGTTTACATAATGTAATGTAAATACATATGAAATCTATCGATACGCAAAAAATTAAAAAATTTAATAGAAACTGGAAGTTTATATTGCAGTAATGTGTCTGTTTCGCTAAGGAAATAAACTGAAAATCTTTATTCCTGGAGCACAAACTTAATATAAGAAGGTCACATAGTTACTACTGAAAAAAAATGTATGCGTATAGGCAGCATACTAGTAGGTATAACTATAGAGTATAGTGAATAATTTACTCTGCATATTGGAACAGGCTCGCGCCACGATAAGTCTTGCCAACATTGAATTTCATTAATAGTAATAGTCGGAATACAAATTGCTTGAATACATTTAAATTGTAAAATATCATAACTGTTATTTAAGTATAAAATGTTGGTAATTCGTAAAATAGTATAATTTTAACATTTTAAAATCTAACGTTTTGCATCTTTATTTAGTTCTTCATTCCACTCTGTTTTGGCTAATGGCCTGCATCCTAAAAATTATAATGAATTAAATGAGTTGATGGTATTGAACTATTGAATGATTAAATATCTAAGAATTTGGATATTCAAATGTTTAGGATTTTTAAAAAAATTGTTAGAATAGGTAGTTACATTAATTGAATTAAAATCACAAGTATCACATCATAAACAATGCATTTCTAATTTTCACCCACGTATAGATACTTTAAGTTAAAACAACTATAATCCTATTAACTTATAAAATAAAAAAAAAAAATTTACAGTTTCAATTTAATTTACATGATATTATTAAGTTTTCCAATATTTTCAAAAGTATTCCTTGGGTTTGATTTAAGATTCTATTTGCAGTGAATTCTTTATTCTGAATCTCCAATTAATATTGTTATTTATATTACATAATGTTATATATATATAATATATATATATAATATATATATACTAGGTATGTACCTTTAATCTTTGATGTAATTATTAATCAAACGTCAACATTTTTAGGAATTGATGTGAATTGTGAAATTGGATTATATCTTTGTAGACTTATTTACATAAATAAAATATACTAATATGCAAATACTTTACCGTTATTAATTAGTCTCATTACGTATACGTCATAGATTCTTTCTTCGCTAAGAGCCCGACCTGATAATTATAATTATAATAATACATGATTTAGTTATTTAATAGCTACCTACACGGTAATTAATAAATATACAAAAGCGAATGTCATTCAATAATATTGTTTTACCAATGTATGTATTATATGAGGTTGCCGTGTAGACAATAATAATCATTAATCATTATAAGTATTGCCGTATTGGATCTATAAATATTTACTCTGTTCAAGTTAAGAAAAGTAGGTTGTTGGAAGCAGTCACGCAGCACCCGTTTTGCAGTGATGTGTTTTATCTATATTTTTTTATCTTTTATCTTTACTGGATAGATGGGAAACAATTAAGTTTTTTTTTTTTTTATTGATCTAAAGCCCGGCAACTATGGCCATTAGCTGTTTGTAAGGGGAAACGGTTGATTTGAAACACGTATTTGTATGTGTGACAGGGATGTGTTGCTAAAAACCCGGGTGGTCACCCATCCGAATGTTAGCTACGACGGCTGGTACGTACGCTCAGATCGTTGCGCCAGATTGAGCATACTACCACGCCCCACCAAGCCACAAATAATTATGTTACGTATATGAGCCGTTCCCCAAGATGAATAATTTAATATCTATACTTGATAAAATTTAATTTTAAATTATGTATTATATCTTTTTTGGTTACAAAATAGTAAATAAATATTTATACAGAACATAATAATAGTTATTCACAGATGGGCGAGAGTGAGGGTGTACCAGCTTTTTGATTTTTAAAATGTTGGGAAAACAGATTAGCAAAACGCGCTTTGGTGAAAAAAATGTCTACCTTCCGATTCGGGATATACATACAGTTTTATATTGGTTATTTTACTTTTTCTAATAAATTAATTTCGTTATTGAAACTTTATACGCCGGTATAGCTAACTGTTTACCCTGTTAAGTACAATTTTGAATAATATTATCAAATACATTCAAATATACTTCACCTAAAGTAAAACTTATAGGAAATGTCTGACAGACACATCCAATCTTATAAGTTATAACTGTATCCCGGCTAATGATAGTCCCACGCCGCGCTGGGAGGAAACCGCTGAACCATCAGTACGACAGTGCTTCCAGTGTTAATCTATCTTCCAAATAATCAATAATTTTTTTATTACATTAAGATTATTTAAATTAATAATAAAGTGTGTATTGTAATTGCGTTTGTGTTGTGAGAAAACTTTGCTCTGGAACCGTGCCTAGTGCCTACTTGTATACATTGAGATTGTAACATACTTATGTAGTTTATGTAGATATTAAATATTTTTGGTAATATCCAAAAAACGCATGCTTTTGATTTCGATCACAAAAAGGTCGATCGACAAAAACCGCACACTTTACAACTCATTGTGTGGCAAACAGTGGTCAAAGTGGCCCAAAATAAGTGGGGGGAATGCCTTTCAACATTTATATAGTTCTCATATATTCCTTTAGAAGCCGTACAAAATAAGTGAAAACCGTGAGTTATAAAAAGTGGAAGGATGCCATCCCTTCGTATCTCTCCACACTTCGACCACTTTTAGTAAAACACTGCAAACGTATATAGTGGGTTAAAACCGCACACTACTTTTAGTGCTAAATGACGGATCAGAAAAGATAATATAAAAATATAATTTTTTTTTTCTCTTTTTGAAACCGAGAACGGGTGGGAACTGTTTAGCACAATACTGCCACAATATAAAAATATACTACACTATTTAATCATGCTAACACGTTTCACGTGTTTAGGCACCAGTCGTTATTAGTCGGTCTTGTATATATTATAAAACCATATTATACATTAATAAGTATGATTTCGGTGAATCAAACTAAAAATGTTTCACTATACATTTTTTAATTTTTTTTTTAAATTTGAATATTCGTACATACATTTTTTTTTTTTTGAATAAATAATAAATAAAAAATTATAGAATTTTAAAATGCTATAATTTTCTATTTATTATATAATTATATTATTAATTATTATAAAGAATGCTGTTTTTGTCTATCGACCTTATTGTGGTCGACATCACAAGTGTGCGGTTTGTGGATACAGCAATTTCAAAACGTGTGCGTTTAACCTATTAAAGTATTAAATGTGTTCTGTTTTAACCTACCCACCAATAGCGTGTGGTTTTGACATGTATCTTATCACAAGTGTGTGGTTTTATTAGTCAACGATATTTTTTATTCTTGAATTGTAAAATTTATTACCAGGACCCCACTAACACCCGCATAATATGTTATCACCATTTTACAAACGTACAACATTGCAAAATCTGTTTTGTGTTAATAAAGAGAACCACTCAAGCTGTAGCCCAAACTAAGGAACCACATTTTCATACTATCAAGAGGAGAACATTTAGAGCGCAACGCGGTTTTTATTTTTTGTTATCACGAATGAAAAAAGTTATTTAAGTTTGAAATAATGAATTTTTAAACAATGAGAACTTTCCAAGTATTTGTGATATCAAAAAAATCAAAACTATGTTGCACAGTAAATGTGGTCTTGTTACGTATTGACGGACACAACACATGCAATTTGTGACGTACTCTCAAAAACTCCACTGGTTACGCCTCTGTGCATGATTCGGCAGCCAACTGCGTTTCTTAACGAATTGTTATAGGTCATTAATTGTGATCGATTCTTTGAATGATAAATATATTACGAATTTAATAAAAATACACTTTTCATTATTTCAAATGTCAGTTATAAATAATAACTTATAATTGTACAATAGTACCTATAGCCTTATAAGTTATAGATGTATACAAATTTCATTGTATTAGTGCAAATGTTCATGTACAGTGGCGCCGAATAAAATTGATACCAGCAGTTCAAATAATTTGATTGACACACTCACACTTCCCAAATTAAAACCCATCGAGAAATTTTTTTTTTTTCTAAGAAAAGTTATATATGTTTATACCATTTAAAATTTAAAAAATCATGTTTTTTTATAACTGTTTTCTATTTATAACTGTTGTAACTGTTTTTAGATTCCGAATAAATTAACAGAATATACAAACTTATAAATTTAAAAAAAAACAATTTATGTATAATGTACATTTTATAATAAATTAGAAGATAAGCTGATGATACAATTGCAATTTTGTCGTTTGTGTCTATTTGTTACTTTTATGAACTGACGAAAAATATATTCGAGAAAAAGTTTTACATATCCTCACCATTGCTAGCTATTTCACAATTTAAATGTGGAGACTGAGGAATAGTATGGGAACGACTATTGTAAAATACTTAAATACCTACTTCCATAAATACTTATTACGGGCTTTAATATTACGTTTTGAATGATGTATGAAATCATTAAATACTAATTTTGATTGTAATTTATATTGTGGCCTGAGTTGTGAAAAGATAACATAATTTGATATAGTTTTATTTTTTTCCAAACCAGAGATTTAGGTTCCTTAGTAAACCAGTAAAGAATGTTAAAACGACTGCACAACATGTTTAAACCTGTTGGTGTATAATGACGTATAGCATAATTTTAATAAATTTTGTAAAGTTATATTTTCAATATTGTAGTCAATTCTAACACTTGAATCTGAATCACCAGTTTGTGTGTTTTGCCTAACATCGGACATATTATCTACATAACAAACTTTCTCATTTTAATTATTATGAATACTTTTGTTTGAATTCATGACATTAGAGAATCCAAAAAAATAATTGGCAAATTGCACACATACTGTTTTTAGCTTATCGAGTTGTGCAAACTTTGAGTATATTTCACAAAATGACTTAATTTAATCGATTAGTAGAATTAAAACATTTTATGCTAAAACAATTGTTTAGATATGTATTTTCAGTAGGTAGGTACTTATTAAATAAGAGAAAAATAATATTTAAAAGACTCACATTTTTTCATCATTTGCAAATATGTTTCGTCCACTGAAACAAAATTATTTATACTATTTTATTTTACATTACAGGTATATAAAAATATATGTCCTTAAATGTGTACTTATAAATACCATAGATCAAAATTAATTATAAAATGAATTACATGATATCACATTATCACCTATTAAACTTATTATAAACTACATTATTAAAATTAATAATATCAATACAGGTTTTTATTTTTGTAAATTCAATTTAATGTTTATAATTTATTGTATTTTCCTTGATTACGAATCACTTTAACTATAAGTAGGTACTATGTGATTATATTATGTTGCAGTTTACCCTTTACATTTAAATAAGTATATAATATGATGCACATAATGAATACTGTGTACTATATACCGTTGTTATATGCATCTTCTAAAAATGTGTATATATTTTTCTTCGTAACATCGTTGTGAAAGCGTTTGTCTATAAGAACAGGTAAAAATTGTTATTTTTTAATTTTTATAAATATGGTATAAAATACAATAATCATTGTTCGATTATTATTATTAAGATTAAAAAAACGTACTTACCAAAGTTTTCTGCAAGAGTTTCAAAAAAAAAAAAATATGAACATGATTACAACATTTAGTATAATTTATTGAGATTCAAATATTGGTTATGACTTTGAGGTACATCTCGTAATATATTAATTGAATGTTCCAGTTTTATTAATTGTCAGTAAAAATAAAATACCACTTAATTTACTATAAATATATAGATGTATAAATGTATAATAAAGTAATTACCTACCCACTGAGCTAGGGCAATATATGCATTTATTTTTAAGGTAATTTGGAGTACATTTTGCAGACTTCCGAGGAAAAAAATCTGACAACTATAAAATTACCTATATTTAATTACATTTTGTTTCTTTTAACAATAATAATTTGTATTTTTAAGATTTTTAGGATTCTAGAAAAAAAAAAATTATGATTTATGAGGAACATGGTATATTTTACAACTTAAAACACAATTAACTTTAACACTATTTAAATGTTGTACCAATAATGTATTTTTAATATATTTTTATTGCTTTAAGAATAACTTATGATTTCCTGTCAAATCATAAATCACAGGATGATCTCAAACACAAGGTTCAAAATATTTCATTCAATGCGGTTACTAAAAATTTAGTACAATTTGGTGTAAAGTAAAAACCCATATGAAGAATTATGTATTTAATTACCAAACCTTATGTGTTAAAATTAAAATTTTTATGAATTTTTGACCACAAAATGTTGACGTATTTCTTAAAAAATTGAAAACCACATGCTAATAAAGAAAAATAATGACAAAGTATTTTGGATATAACAACTTACGAGGAACATGATGGCTCTTAATATTTTGTTTAATAGTTTTCTAGCTTATTGTTCTTTTGAGAATCGTAGGTATAAGTGTATGGTATAATGATCCGCTTTACCTTGGTCATTGCATTTAGAATACCCTGTCTGATTCGCATCTACCCTATAGTGGGTGACTATATTAAGAAAATAAAAAAATGGGACATATGAAACGTCTAACCCCCCCCCCCCCTCAGAAGAAAAATCCTTCCATGTACATTCACAAATATGCACAAAACTGTAGAGAGTAAAAATATTTGTATCACATGAACTACATGATTATATTCATCAAATAACTTATCTCGTCCATGTTCAAATCCAGGTTGAGTTTCTTATTTTTCAGTAAGATGCATACCGAAATAATCAAATCGTAACTTGAAACTAATTCAAATAGTCGTAGAATTTTCTTCAAAAGATAAAAAGAGAAGAATTTATTAGGGACCTCGGAAAAATTGAATTCAAGGGATCAAGAGTACATATTAGTGAAAGATATATACGCGAGCCGTTACGTATTAACTGAAAACACCGCCGCCCCAAGCACTGTAACAAAGCACGCACGTACGGTCAGTGCGTGTGTGTATCTCCTCAGTAGGCGGGGAACTTCATGCGGGCCGCAGGGAATATTATCGAATAACATTTTTTTTTTTACCATAAAAATTTATAATATATTTGGCTATAACTCCATTTATAATGTTCAGATCGGATTAAAAAGTGCAGCATTCTCTTCTACGGAACATTTCCTATAAGATTGGTGCATTGTCAAACTAAATTATTCTACAAGAAATTAGGTATGCATGGACAACTATTTTTTTCGTGATTTCCGATGTTTCCTGTAATTTACCCGGCAGTTGTCGCGCGTTGTGATTGCCGATGCGTTCATTTTAAGGCATTTTTTTTTTTATACTTAGCCCGGACCCTGCCGGGTCGTTGGATTTTGTTAATTATAATATCGAATAACCTAACAACTGAAAATATGATTAGTCCGGCGAGACAATAATCATAATGCAGTTTTTAATTATAAATATAAATAATAGCTATTAAGAATATTTGTAATTATAATTTATATTACATTTGATTTGAAGGTTAATCTATTAATTATATTTTGTTTTTGTAATGTAGAAAATATTGTTCATGCACATTGTGCATTGATCATATCGAATGTTATCTAGTAAATACACTTTCCTGAATAAATAATAATCAAATAGTAAACAATACAGAATGAATTCAGAATATTACAAAAAAATCTCCCGTGGACAAAAATTATTTGGGTTATAACTGAAAAATGAACATTAGTTCTCAATTACATCTTTTAAAACTGGTTACACACCGAGCGGTCGTGGTTTTTTATCCGTTGTGCATAAGTACATAACCGTCTGAAGTTAAACATGGTTTTTTCAAATATACTATTTGAACGGGCTAAACCTAATCTCATTCTGCGCCAATAATTGCCTGCGACCGCTTCCTCGCAAATCTAGAGCATTAGAGGAACCACAATTCCAAATTGTACATTATTATATTTTATATTATTTAACTGAACAGATGACGATAGACTTTTCGTGTCATTTTCCGTCTTAGGTATTTCTGTAGTTTTCGAACTATTGTTTTAACTTTGGGATACAAATATATGGATCTTTAATGACAAACTGGGTTCCCGGGTCTAGTAAGTCCAAGGTGAGAAAAGGAATTGTGAGTTTTTGTTGAACATTACTAGGTAGTTTTTTGGAGTCTTCTTCGATTAATGAAACTTTTGTTTTTTAGAGTAGAGATGTGTTTAATTGGTATTTTGGAATTCAAGTTATTGTTCTTAGCTCTATGTTGTGTACAGCTCCTACTTTTTTTCCAGTTCAACTTGCTTATTCAAGGCCCCCGTGTCCCCATGCAGGTGCTACGCAGAGCAGGAATGATCCTTCGATCGATTATATCGTGTTCTGAATGCATGTTGTTCTGGGCAGGGCTCGATATATTTCTTCAGCCGGAATCGGATTAATTTTTCAAGCATTTTTTACATAGTATTGAGTAATAACATTGGAAGATGATTTTCTGGAGCTGAGTGAAGTTTAAATAGTTTGGAGTTCATAATTATAGTTGTCGTTTTCCAATATTTTGGAAAGTATGAGATCCTTAGACATTACTAGCATATTGCAGGCATGTATCCGGGGCTTCATCTTGGTTGGAATGGTGAATATTTTTTTGGGAAAAAGTCCAAACCTTCCATAATACATTTGTATTATACGTGCCAGTGTGCTCTTATAAGTTAAAATACATTAAATCCAATTTTTAAAAGTTCCAAGTACCCACAAATAATATATTCAAATTACAGTCAAACCACTCCATGTGTAACCAGCTGTAGGTGCTTTAAATTAAATTAAATTAATTTTAAATACATAATTTAAACTACTTACCGGTGTATTCTAAGTATCAAGTCAATAGAAACTTTTCCATTACAAATTATATACGTAAATAGATATAAAAAAGATAATTATATTAATTTCAATTTTCCTTTAAAACTCACTGTTTAATACCTTACACGGTTACTCGTAATAATTATTTTTACAGTTTGATTTTTATGTTCCATAATATTCATTTTATGAACATTTTACAGTACGTTTCACGGAACTCCGCAGTGGCGCACCCAGTGGCGAAATGTCTGTGTTCCGCGGTTTCTCAAACTCGCACACAATACGCGGCAATTATAAATACTGCACGATTTTTGAAAAATATGAATAAAAATAATTATTTTATTATAAATTATATTATTTATTATTATTATCATATTATTTTTATTATTTATCTACAATAGATAACTAGATAACTCGAACGAAGTAAACATACCAATAAAATAATGTGGTTTTTATCGTTGTCAACAATAATACGTTCTCCAATCACTATGCGATTGTGTGTTTATAATGGAGTAAAATGTTAATAAAGAAAATGTTTGTAAGTGGTAGGTAATATCAGGGCATAGACACTGTGTGTAATGGCAAAATCTGGTGACTGTGGCCTTGAACACGGTCTTTAGGAGGGCGTGGCATGCGTTATCACTTATATAAATCATATCATTATTATCACACAAAAATAATAAGAATAACATTGGTCATTGCGTGGTTTGGTTGTTTCCGTTTTTATAATTCCGTAACTTAGAGGGATACACGTTGCTAACGTTCTATCAGATTACGGATACGGTACAATTTCCAATACTTCAATCGTAGGGATACAGTAACCCGATCAGCTGATCAAGTGTCTATTCTTTATTGTTCTGTGGTAATATTATTTAAAAAAAATTCATATCAACAGGGACAGCTGTTCGATGGTTGATTGCCACGTCATTTTTAAATTACCGCGCTTTTTTAGTCACACGTTTGGAAACCCTTACGAAAATCTGCCACCGGAAGCGTCACTGCGGAGTCGCTTGTTCCGTGAAACGTTCTGTAGGCATTCATTTCAGAAATTGAAAACATCAGTTAAAAACTAAATATTTTCCATGTGATTCTTTCTAAGCTGCTTTTCACTAAAAGCTTAAATGTTTCTAGAATCTTAAAACGTCTAAGTATTTTTATATAACTCGAGGCCTATTTTTATTGTGATCACTATTTAAGTTATTTACATTTTTTGATTGTCAATACATAACTAAATAGTTTTAGTTTCATATTCTGAAGAGGAATAATTTTTCAAATGGTTTGTCCACGCAACTTAACTTTAAATAATTACTTATTATATTGCACTACACGTTTTCGTAATTATCGTAGAGATAACGTTAGGTCTTTGTGTGGTAATTTATTTTATTTTATTATGTAGGCTGTAGCCATCTGTTAACCTCTTAAGTAGGTAATTTATTTTCTGTCATACTCAGTGGGCAAAAATAGGAAATCCTGCTATACAGTGGTAAAAACGTATTGATTGTCGTTATACGTTTTATTAAATATATAAAATACTTAGATTATAAACCCAGAAATTCAGACCAAAACGGTTTAGGTAAAGGTCTGGTAAAATATTGAAAAGGGACACAAAAAGTTTAAAGTTCCTGGTTATAAGCTTGTATAGACTATGATATGGATGGCCCTAAATAATGCCCAAGCAGAAATAAAATTCTCCTGGCCAAACAGGCAATTAAAAAATATCCCTTCTGCTCGTATGGTGTAGAACAAAAAGTCCAGCATATCATTGATACGATTTCTGGTTCAAAGGTGGAATTGAACATTATGGTACACATTTACACAGAGAAGAAACCGACACAGAACTTCGAAGGCAGATCATCTAGAGATGCAACTAGGTATAATATGAGTGTTCGCCGTGATCAATTTATTGTATTGGTAAGAATAACAGTATCCGTCCCACCGGCCGACACACGCATACCCACGCACACAATCATTCTTGTCATATTTATATTATTGTATTATATGTTAATTATGTCATCAGTAAAATGTTATATAACATTATATTAAAATGTAGATTACGCAGCGACGCGGCATCGGCTGACATTACTCGCCGATGAACAGTTGTCACTTGTCAATGTCAACACGCAAACAATAATTGTTATTCTAATCAAAATTATTTATTGTATTGTAGACGCTAGTCGCCGAAGTGTTTTTTGTAACTAGTAAGCCCCAAGGTTTATGTGCTTATTATTAATTTTGTAAGACTTTTGTCGTGAATCGATAGTTATTATATACTGTGTGTGTGAATCAAATTATACAGGCACGGGTAGCAGCTAGCCTGTTGTGCACCGAAAATCTTGTGAGTTTTTTATACACTATCTTATAACTTTATTATTTTTACTATAATTGTATTCATAACGGCCATGCACAGTAGTAAACATAGCTTGAGATTTAGTTACCTAGTTAATTTATAAAACATAATTTTACGTCTGTTGGATCATAAGGGTCAGATTTATCGTATTTTATAGCAGCTCATATAGTTTACCATATAATTTATTATTATATTGTTGATGAAGCCTGGCTGTGCCAACCAGGCAGCTCTCAAGTATTTATATGAAGCATACATTATTAATCTGTTGAGTCTTAAGGATCATATAATGCAATATTACTCAATTCTGCTCTACCTTCGGAGTCCTCGTAACCTCGCTGTTTTTTTTATCAAAAGCGTCTGTTTCTAATTTCAACTATACGTATCGACAATTTTCGGATTCTTCGTTATAAGTACAAGGGAACGATCGAGCCATATTTTTAAGAGTTGTAATTTAGATAACAATAAATTTTGTTACTTATAAATTTCAAAAATTGGCGAAATTTCAAACTTATAATACATTTAAACAACGAACAAAAATCATAAATCCCTCGTACATGTTGTGGAAAATTATAGTATGTTTTCATAACGAAAAAATCGATGTAATCCTTGAGACGTAAGATTTGAATATTAGGGTTGTCTGTTCGAGTGAAAAATAAATATTTTTCTGGATCAAAAAATTATTATCTGACCCGTGCATGTGAGTGTGTTCGACAATCCTCCTTGTTACTACTATGAGGGTTACTAGTTTACTACTACTAACGATCATTTACGAATAATAGAACGACGAGGCTAATTGCTGAATGTATAAGAAGTTGCCTACTCAATTTTCCTCAGAATCTAGTAGTAAGTAGACCCCATAAGTGCCGCTCATTATCATTGCAAACATATCTTGTGATTATTTTTATATATTTGTTAATAGTAATTATTTAGAATTTATGTATGATACAGAAACTTAATTGCCAAGTCATGTTATCATATTATCTGAGCTGAGCTGCTTTTTTATATTAGCTTTAAGTGTATACCTAACACGTATACACACTCACAGGTAAAAATACTATGAAAAATGTAATAGGTATACCTAAATACTACAGTAAACCGATATAGCTTGCGAAATAAATACCTATACAAATGTTGTTCAATACTTTTCTACTTCTATTCAAGCCAATACTCATTTCTATTCTTGTGGATCCATTCTATATAGATACTCTGTTTTTAAATTTGATCGCTGTATTCCAATGAACCAATGAGATTTATATTTCGTAATCCGTGAATGAAAGTATACACTGTACATCCTTAAAAATATTAAAGCTTAGCACTGATCTTTTAATCTGAGAATAGTTCTAACATTGTCAACTATCAACCAATGTAAGTATTGAGTCATGTAGTCAAATTATTTGATACATTCGTCTTGCATTTCGTTAGGGTATATTATTATGTAAATTCAATGTTAATTGACGAGAAGCTTGGTTTCCGCCTCGACCGTTAAACAAACACTTGTAGCCTTTTATTTTTTACCAATAATCAAGTATTTGATGCATATAAAATAACATATAGGTTATTGAATACAACATAATGATTTTACCAAAGCAACAAAGCGTTTGATTGCGTCGATTATACTTTCTTGATGAAAGTATTGTTGAACCCTGGTTTTGGTGTCGAGGTTTCGGTCATATCTTCATGGTCATACAAATATTTTTGATTTTAATTTTGTTAATTGATGATACTTTTGGTGTTCCTCACCAGATTCAAGTGCATATCTCTTTTGTATTTCTTTTGCATTTTTTATCGAAGAAATTAAGGTCATTAGAAATTTAACAGTCGTTTTCTTCTATTTTCTCGTGATGTAAAATTATTTTTAAGTACTACTTCTCTTATGGACTATTATTTATTACAACAAGATATGAATTTGTTGGCAGTAACTGTTAGTGCAAACATTTATGGATTGGATCTTAATTTCTTATAAATTATAATATCACTTTTTAAAGAAAGAAAACGATTTAGTCAATCCAAATCCTTTATTACGAGTTTATAAAATGTCATGGATTTTGGACTTGAGCTTATACTCCCCCTTGCATACAATATAAACTATATAGTATACATATTAATTATACGTTACTAAAAATGATAGGTTTTGCAAGAAAAACTATTTTATGAGTTTATATGAATAACACCAATAATTCTTATCTTTTTCAGGTCTAATAGAATATGGAGCTAATATACTTGTTCTTTTTTTTTTTTTTTTTGAATTAAGCCTCGGCAACTATGGCCATTTTCAACAAAGAGTTTAACTCTAAATTATTTACATGTTATATAAGTTACATATTAAATACTATTGATAAGATTGGACTTAGTAATTAAGGTTATCATGCGTCTTATGTGGTCTGGGTGGAGGGCTTCTGACAGAATGTTAGAAATGCCTGCTTCTCGTCCATTCGTTTCATATGAAAGGCATTCAGTTATGATATGTTTGATTGAGAGAGGAGTACCGCAGCTGGCACTTAGGGGTGGATTTTCCTTCTTCATCAGATACTGGTGGGTTCTCAATGTATGTCCTATACGAATTCTGTTGATTGAGGTTTCCATTTCCCTTGAGAAGTCTGGTAGAGAGGGCCATGTGTGGATGGTATTTTTAATTTCGTTTAATTTTGAGGTACCTTGTTTCCATGCCCGTTGCCATATTATGTTGTTTGATATTTCATATTTTTACATATTGAGTTAGAAATTAAATCGAAAGGGTACATTCCTTAACTGCGTAGGGTTTATTTTAAATATTGACATTTATAATAGATGAACAGATGTATTCGCATGTATCTAGTGTTGCATATTATAATCAACTTTAAAGTTCCATCCACTTACGTTTTTCACACATGCCAATTTTCTACACCTATATGCAACTCCATTTATTTAGAGAAACAACTAATAATTAAAATGATGAGTATGGCAAATAGTGATGCATCATATTTATATTCCACATTAAATTTATTATTATGTATAGTATCTAATATAAAATATAAAATTAGTATTTATGATTATATTTCCATGTTATTTTGGCCACAACTGATAATATTAAATAAATAAAAATATTTAACATAAAATATATACGAATAAGGTATTTGCATAGAGTTAATTTACATTCAACATAAATTAATCTAAATTCTTACCGGCTTCATGAACTGCATAAAATGGATGATGAAAAAAAGTATGTCTAATTTAATAATTTTTAATTAAAATATTTAGGTTATAAAAAGCTAGGTTTAATTTTTTTAACCTTTTATTATCAGGTATTTAAAAATCAAATTGATTTTAGCAAAACAATATTAGAAAGTTTATTCGATTTATAATAATGTTGGTATGAAAAATACTAGAATATTTTGTATTTGACAAAAATTATACACAAATATAGTACTTATACAAAAAACTAATAAACCTAACCGACACTTTAATTGGAATTATCAAATGAAAAATATGAATTTCATGTTCCTACCTAATTAACAATCACTCAAAATTGCTCACTTATATTATCTTTTAAAAAAGCGATGTCATTTCTTTGTAGTATTTGGCCTGAAAAATATGTGTAATATGTTCTTTATAGAATCTATATATTTTTATAAAAAAAATTTCTTTATTTCTACCTAATTCATTTGAATTACCTATAGAATAATAATTGAATATAGGACTATTGTAAATTCCTATTGATGAATTTCATATAAACCTCGTTTAATGTGCGAGCATAATTTATTGATAGCCAATTCGAAAACATCCCCATTAAAAATATTCACGTAACAAGTTATTTTTTACTAATTCCGAAGATGACCCAAATCTCAGCAAAGTTCTATAAGATGATTTGGAAAAGGACCAATTTATTACCCTTATCAATGTCGATTCATCAAGATCGCAGTTATTTGACCTGTTGAGATTTCAAGATCCTCTCAGGACGGCGATATTTTAAGCAGATCATATTTAGTGAACGTCATTTCTGCAACGTATCATTTACAATTATCGTCAACGATCAAAGACCATACTCACCGGGTTGAAAACAGTTTTTACATATGACCAGGCTCCCAATTACTAATGACAAGGATGGTGGGGGGAGGGTGAACAATATTACACAGCCCGAAGATCCAAATTGGTCTTCACTCAGAAACTTTATTCAATTGAGGACAATTTGGTATTTGAAAAACGTTTTATAGTAATTATTCATAACTTTCAGCATTTATGTTATAGTAGAAATTAATGAATTCATTATGCTTTACATGTAAATACGACATCATTAAATGCTAACTCACACTGTGAGTTATGCGATAATTTAGTACCATATTTTTATGCTCCATCCTCGGTGTCCTTCTTCTAATGTCCATGCCTTAACACTCGATTGATAATATATTCAATTGTTTTTAACGATATCCAAAAAGCTGGTTCAGCAATACTCTCGTTACTGATGCTCAAAAAGAAAATAATAAGTCGAGTGCGAACGCGTGCTTTTCAGTGGACATTCGTGACTCTACCATACGCCTAATCCCAATCAATAAATATCTGGATTAACACGTTCAAAACGTTTAGGACATAATAAATTTTGAACATTCCTGTTTGAAAATTTAAAGTCAACATTTATGTTACTTACTTTCTTCTTTTCTAGTTAATATTTTATCAGCATCTAAGAATTTAATACAATATTAATAATGTTCATCTGTCTTAGAAGAAAAAAACAATTTTTTTTAGTGCTTATTTATTTTATTTTATGGCGTCAACTACTGCACTATTAGCTAGTTTTTACTGTGGGGGAGGGTATGGTTGGAAACTTGGAACAGAACACGTGTTTGTGTGGCAAGGATTTGTCACTAGGAACCTGCGAGATCCAGCATCCGAGAACTAGTGATTCCGGTCGGTGTTAGCACTCTGAAAACTTTTGTGACTATTAATTTATTAATTATTATATAATCTCGCCACAAATATTGCTTACAGGCTACAGCAATTAGGTATCAACATTGCCCTAATATAAATTAAGTTTTATAATTGTAATATTATATAAATGTTTTGAAAATCAACGGAATACAGCCCCAGGGACCACTAAACCAAAACTAGCTTCTTTTTATTTCGTATAATTCATATTTATTGCTAATAAGTGATTTATGATATTATGATTTCTTATTTAGATTTCAAGCGTTGCGATGAATGTAGATATTTGTTTTATTATTTTTTGTTTTGAAAAAGTTATGGGAATTTGTACACAAAAAAAGTTTTTTCTTTTCTTTTCTAAAAACTAATGACCGTAGATACTTGACATTTTCAATAAGTATTTTTATTAATACTACAATAATACAACATAACATTTTCAAAATGGATTAACTCTTTTGAGCTATTTATTGTCATGAGAAATTTTTCGAACATTGTAAATATTTTGGAAATATAAATAACAAATCAAGACAATTCAAGATAATATTGAAATACTTAAAAAGTATTATTAATAACACAGTCGATACCCCGGTTTGAGTCAAAAAAATATGTTGTTAAAAAATATAAAAAGCCAATTGTTTTAGACAAGTATCAAATGTTACAATGATTACGGGTTGTGATTACAAGAAAAGTCGTGATCGAAAAATTTGGATTGAATCCTAAACAAATTCAAAATGTCAACACTAGTGTACACTTGAAATTCTAACATTTAACAAAATCAACAGATTTATAATCTTTATTTTTTCGACTCATTGTTTACATTTATTAATGTATAATAATATGAATTTCATATGTGTGCTGTTATATGAGCAACTAATAAAATAATTCTAATTATATAAATACTAAATTACCTATATTAATATCAGTGGTCTGTGTTGGGTATTTTGCTGAAAAAGTAACATAATAATTATTATGCTCCACACTCTAATATAATATAATATATAAACGTAAATGCATGTCTGATCACGATGAAACTTTAGGAAAAAGTTGAGTACACTTCAGAGAAGGTTTCTGGCTTATTAAAATCTAACTGAGTTACACCAAAACCAAGATACAACAATTTTTATTAATTGATAATTTTTTTTCCGGCCGAACTCAGGTTATTACAGTGATGTACAAATTTAGCAAAAACCACTGAATCGCACATCGTATTCAATCCACCGTAAGTTGGAATTAAATAAATACGACAAGCTTAATATAAGTTTGAAACTTTAGACTTAGAAATTATACATTTTCGTAAGCGCCTCGTGTTCTATTTTCGCATAACTAATAATTTACTGTTATCATAATCACAGCTAGTCTCACATTGGGCAACATTGGATGGGATGAATAATGAATATAGGTACTATAATATTCTCGAACGTGTCCCGATTGACTGATTACCACTATCTGATCAACATAGAGCCTAAACAAAAATGGTTTGAGACATGTGATTTTCACGACACCGGACGACCATGTAATTGTGCGCATAAACATTTTAAAAAATTTGCATTTTAAAATGGTGTAAGTATTTTACGACTCAAGATGGGTAATGAAAATTTTTAAATATTGAATATTTAAACACTATTACACCGAATATTAAATAACGAAGTGAACAATGTTTGATTCATATAGAGTTGAAATGTTTAACAATAAAGTGCTAATTACACTATAAAACATTAACGAACAGCTGTTTATTCATAATTCATGAATATTAAATAGTCATTGTTCGTTTGTAACATTTGATTGGAGCCAATCTCTCAGCTCTTTGTTATTTGTGCACAACTTATAGCACAAACCTTATATTTACAATAACCATTGTGGAGTTTATTTTTAGACTGAACATATATGGTATGGGCACGGACACCTAACCTGTACATTTGGTATGGAGAATAAATAGCCTAATGCATGCAATACGGTACTACTGTGAGTACGAGTTCACAAAAAGTGCCATCTATCTTATTGTACAATAATGCTTGTCTAGCAATATAAGGTCTTTTCAGAGAACAAACACACATTTCGTTCCTCAGGACTATATGAAAATCCATTATATGTAACCTAATCAGTGTTTAAAATTTACCTACATTAAAAATATACGGTTTCATTATTTCTGTTTTAGATTAAAAAAAGTCTATCTTATAATACATTTACAAAACATTGATTAGATTTTAAGTTTACCATTTTCAAAATTAATATTAAACACTTCGTTTTTAAACTTTTCTGGAAATAACAAAACATTACATATTGTATTAGATTAGGTGCATATGTAGGTATAATTAATAATTTATGATTCATAATTAATAATATGTTTATAATCGAAGAACTAACGAATGCTTATGGTATGTTACAACCGGGGAACAGGAATAGTAGCAGCTCTAAAAAGTACAATAAATGCAAGAACGTTTGCACACTTAAGAACCCTATGATATGCAATATGCGTTGAAAAATATTTTTAGCGATTAATTAAAAAATATTAATAGTTAAAAAAATACCTAAAATAAGAATAACAAATCACTTTATAATTGAGTTATATATCGTATCATGGTCATATAAATAACAAAATGTTTTAGACTTAATGAAACTTTTACTTATTGAATCACTATAAAAATAAAATAAATTGCAAACTGAAAGCGTAATTGACCGTTTAGAAACCGAATGTGATATATTAGTTATTTGTGACTGAAACATGTATGGCTGCTTTTCGGTAATATTTTCTACCGTGACAATTATTTATCTATAAAGAGAATGAATAAACAGAAAATGAATCTAACAGGCCAACCATAAGCACTTCTTGAAAACAATATATAATATTACAATAAAAATGAAGAATAAAGTCAACTAAACCAAAAATAATATGAAATTATTGATTGTAATATTATTAAAGTATATAGAAATTACTGATTTTCGTATACTTTGGTTATACTATTACCCAGTTAACTAAAATATGACGTATCAAAAGGTTTAAAACGAAATAAGCAACAAAAAGCAACAAAATCTCAAAATAGGTGTGCATTATGTATATGCAGATTAAAAATGTAAAACTTGTCTTGTCTTAGCATAAAACGTGTTTGTTTCTTATTCAGCTATTTTTGTGATTGTGTAAAATAAATATGTGAATGTTACAAATCCTCAGTTCCTAGTTTATTATAATTAATATTGCCTTAACCATTTAAATATGTTAACCTTTAGGCTTATAAATAATATTTCTGTTTATTAGCAGTTTAATACTGTTATTTGTATGAAAACACTTCTTATTTATACAAGTACAGTTTTTAAAAACACTTACGAAAACATCTATAAAATTGTTGTTTGTAATATTGATTTGATGGTAGTTTCGATTTATTTGCTAGTGCAAACAATACTCGTTCCGTTAAAATAAAATGTATTAATTTCTTGGGATTATTCCAATAGGAATTAAAATTACGTTTTCGTAATATAATCAATGATCAATATTGTGCTAGGTTATTTTCAGGGTTTAGAGACCATACTCGCTGAATTGCAGGTTTTTTTATCCAATAACACGAACAATTACATTTTTGTTGGAATACAACGAGCATAAACTTCAATAATACTTATTTCATAATCTAATACTAATCTAATTTATTATTATACTCTATTCAGTCTATTCAGAGAAAGGTACCGGGCGGCGATCAGATTTCTTTGACTGTGGTCAGATGCTTTTCACAGCAACATTGGGGATCGAGGCAGAAATTCGGAACTAAGTCGGCGTCATCATACGCACAATTCGGCAGCCTGGTACCATTTTTATTCTGAATATTTAGAGTATATTATATAGTATTTACATAAATATAAATTAAAAATTAAATAATTCACTATTATATTATTCTATATTAGAGACTATATACAGTACATTATTATAAAAATGTGTATTAATAAAAATATTCATTTTTAACACATAAATAGCTCTTGTTGTTCTCATCTAATATATATAAAACTACATAATTAAAATTTAAATATCTAACCAGTCACAACGAAGTTGATTAATATATAAGTCCTAATTTTAAATGTATTAATTGCTTTTATACATAAACTATTTAAACTTTAAAGTATAAAGACTTGAATAAAACTAAAAGGTAAGCACAAATTTCAGATATATTAACCGTAAAATAAAGGGAGCTCGATATTGGTACAGGCACTAACCGCAAAATATAAGCCATACGGAACGATTAAACATTAAGTAAACCCAATTCAACATTAAAATATATTGATATTCAAATTTGGTTTTAGTTGCAACTGACCCATGTCCAATTTTTCAATAACTCATAGATGGTATATACTGTGTGACTGTGACTTAATATTGTAATATCGTGTGGACTGCTGCAGGGGTAGGTATAACATGCTTTTCATACTACCTAGGTGGCTAGGTTGCTTGACTTACTTCATTATATACGTTTAATTTACTTTCATTTCGGATTTAATAATGATAATAATTTAAAAACCATATTGTGTACTAATTAAATAATAAAAATAATTTCTGTACCTATTGCTACAATTTGCTTCTGTTTGACTAAAAAAATCAACGAAAATAAATTTTAAAACATTTTTGGTGTTCAGTAACTAAGTGTCGTGGAATTTATATTTGATTGTAAATAAGAAACTATTTTATTTTAGGTATATTTTGATACCTAAATTATTCTTAGTGTATTAATTATATACTAAAATATTTAAGTTTATAATTATTTATATTGAATATTCATACAACAACACTACAATCAGTACATTGAATATTCCTTATTATAGTTGTGTTATTATATACTTGTGAAACACCTATACAGTATTCATATGTATATATTTTTTTACATAATAATAGTTATTTTCATCATAGTAACAATGGCATATTTACAGGAAATGATATTGGATGAATGTTTGAGGGCTGTATCGTTTTTATTTTTAGTAAGTTAAAATTATTGAGTCACTTAATTCATCAATTACGTCAATAATCCAATACTATAGTACCATATTTATTATTCAGAATGTAATTATTTTGAATCAGAGAGCACAATTCATTTTATTCCATATCGAAAAATAAATATATTTTTAATTGAACAGAGACATGGACACTTTTTCACTATTCTTGCATGAACTTAAACAAGGTACTATAGTATTAATTAATATGTTTCCAAATATCTTTTATAATTCACTTCAAACATAGTGTTACTGTTACATTGTATGTATATATGTATGTATGTATGTATGTATGTATGTATGTATGTATGTATGTATGTATGGATGTATGTATGTATGTATGTATGTATGTATGTATGTATGTATGTATGTATGTATGTATGTATGTATGTATGTATGTATGTATGTATGTATGTACATTTGTAGTGTTTGTACGTATTAATTTATGTATATATATGTAAGGATGTATTTATAACTTTATATTTTCAGTTTTATATTATAACTAAATTACAACCAAGATGAATATTTTATGTCTTTATGACTCAAACGTTTTTTTAATTGATTTAAAGGTACAAAAACTAACTTACTCGTCATACAACCTAAATAAAAATCTTTCTCTGCGGTTCCTAATAAAAAATGAATAACTTAAATACAAATTAAAAGACACTGCGAAGTAATTAGTTAGAGTTTTCTAAAAAAAAAAGTATTTAATTTAAATAATAATTTGCTTAATAAATATAAAGTTTTAAATAACTATGTAACTTATGTTTATAGGCGTGCACACAGGTGTGGCTTATAGAGCTATATCCACACCTAAGGCTGTGCATTTTTTAGGTAGCTACCAGCCACTACCAGGTACTAAGGTAAAAAGAGCCAATAACCCACTTTTTGGGAAAATCAGAAAAATTGTTTATCAATTTGATCTAAAAAATCGTCATAACTGGTGCTATAAATATTTTTTGTATATCAATTTTTTTCCTTAAGGGGTGCTTGTAAGGGGGGGGGGTTAAAAAAACAGAAGTCTGAGCACGCCTAAGCTTATATTAAAATGAAATAGACTTCTAAACAAAAAATATGCAGTTGCAAACAATGAGGGAATGCCAATTTTCTATCCAATATTAATATTATTAATTAAGTACCTATGGGTCAATTTTCTATCCAATATTAGTACAGTGAAACCTCCCTTAACGGACACCTCTAAATAGCGGATACCTCCAAATAGCGGACGTTTTTTTCGGGGACGGGGACATTTTCACTATTTATGTATAAGAAAACTTCTAAATAATACAGGACACTCTAAATAACGGACACTTTTATGACACTGATATTAATAATTTTTATCTTAAATTAAGAATTATTTTGGAATACCTGAATTAAAACCTCAATATTATTAAGTTATCTTATGTGTACATTATTAAATTGTATATGAAAATCTTATCTTTTCCGTCCAGTCACTTTATCGTGTCAATGAAATATTGTAACTAATGCATTGTCCTATGTGCGTTTAGTTGTGTTTATGATGCCAATATACGAACGCTTTGGCATTGCTAACAGTAAAAGGCATACGTAAATATATTTCTTCTCTCGAGATACAGAATAGTTCATTGTACTCAAACACAGTCCAATTAAAAAATGCCTTAACACACGAAATAATTACGCCTGCAATTAGTAAACAAACTAAAGTAATAGATTTTTTTTCAGAAATGTTAGATAGTTTTTATTTTTATAGTGTATTTAATTAATGTAAAAATAATATAAAATAAAATTATTGAATTTATTTATTTATTGAAAAAAATGTTTTCCTCTAAATAGCGGACAAAATTTCGGTGACCAAGAGTGTCCGCTATTCAGAGGTTTCACTGTATTATTAATTAGGTAACTATGGGCTATGATGAGTAACTCATTTGAATGACATTAATGTTTACAACTTGATTTAAGCCAAATGAACATTGTAAATAAAATGTAAATTGTAAGATTGTAAAATGTTGAATGTAAACTAATGGATGATGAATAGTCGGATAGATGCTGATGTTATTTAATTTTATAATAAATATGAAAATAAATAATGAATATAAATAATGAAAATAAAAAGAATGTTGAGATGTAGCAATATAAAAATTATAACCATTAAGCTGATAAAAATTGTTAAGATTAACAAAATTCAAAGTGTCGACGAAAAGTAGCATTTTCATTGCCCTACGTTCTCTTCACCACTTCATCGATCGACTGTCACACACACACAACGCGTGCATAACTCGGTGATATAATAAGTGTTCAGTATTCAGCCATATTTTTTTTTTTAGTCTTCAATTTTTTAGCGTCACCAATCTGCACCACAATAGCTATACATATGTCATGGGTGGGGAAATTTTTTTATTCCTTATTGATTTATTATTATTTATTTCTGATAAAAAATTATTAATAGCTTACTCAAATCGTTTTTTATAAGTGAAAAAATGTTCTCAGGTGAATCTGAAATGAAATGAATAATGATATTAATGTATATTGTATAAGTAGTTATTTATATAGGAGAGTAGGTACCATTCCTGGTGAGTTTTTTATTGTTTTCTATTAAACATATTATATTATTGAACTTATTTTTTTTTTTTTTGTGTAGACTAATAGCTAATTCACGGTTTTTGCCTTTATTATTTAGATAAAAATATTAGATAAAATTTAAATTTCTACCGAAAAATTGCCACTATACACTGTCCGGTCAGGGATACTGCGCACCCCCCAAATCGCCATACTATTGAAACCGGTTCCCTATGGCTGGGTGTGGTGTTGGGATACGCAGAAAAACCGACTTTAGTCTTCTCGGGGTACGTTCTCTTGCTGGATAGAGTATATATGAGCAACACGATACCATTACATCCCTAAATTCAGCCCTGTACATACATAACATGTGGAATAATTAACTTCATTAATTAAAAATACATGTGAGGTTAGAATATTTGCCCTTCTGATTATAGATAATGGTTTCTTTCCACACTTAACAATAGCTTGTTGCGTTTGTACATTGCATATTTTTTGAAGAAAATAACACAGCTGCTTCTAGGATGGTAGTTATGTTTGTTGCCCTGCAAAACGATAGCCCACTTACGCATATAAAATAACCTTTTTTAGATAGCTGTTTAATAACTTAATACTAAGAAATACGATAATAATGATATGTAATGGCTTTTTAAGCAATAAGAGTATTATAATATAGTGCGTATAGGTAATTTATTTCAAATAATAAGTTGACGCACCATCAAGTTTTACTGTTGAGGTGTTGTCGGAATTTTCATTAGCTGGAAAATAATATTGATACAGTTTATTTTATAACTTAGAGACAAGTATATGAATATTTATTACTGGATATTAAAAATGCATAGATTTAAATTTTTATAAAAAAGTTTTTTTATTTTATAATTTTACTGCGTTTAAAATTTCGGAATAATTTACGTTAGCAAATATAATTATTTAGACTAAGAGGAAAAAGGAATTATAAAATTAAAAATAAATAAACACTTTCAAGTGACCCTGTTTGGTTTAAATTGTATAAGAAGTTTAATTGAACTACTCATTCTTTAAATATTAAGATTAAAACACTTTTGTTTTTGATTAATATACTTAAAAACAAAAAATATTTGAATACAAATTTAAATTTTTTTAAATAATTCACTTACTTGACTATTTTAATAATCCTGTAATCTTTTTATGAAATTTGGGAACAGCAATATATTTTTGAGCTAAAATACAAATTTAGTCATTATTAGTTACTATTTAAAGCATATTATAGTAGACTAATGGGATTGTAATACATTATAGGTATACCAGTGGCGGATCCAAGGGAGGGGTAAAAGGGTAAATACCCCCCCCCCCTTGAGCTTATTATATTTAAATTTTATAAATTTATTTTTAAAAAAAAATGTCGGTTGAATTTTTTCGTTTATTTTATAAAAATATTGTCATTGAAGAATAAATTCTAAATTGTGAATATTAATAAGGATATAATAAGTAATTAATGTTTATATTAATAAGTATGTTATTAAGTAGGTATGAATAGTATCTGATGGATATATTTTTATTACCCGGTATACCTGGTATACACACTATTGTTGTTTATTGTTCTAACTTTAAATAATGCACATTCGATGTGTGTTTAAACATGTATTACTCGTATGTGTTATAGGCATAATTGTTACCTACTCGTTCATCCGATTCAGTTAACGACACAGGGCAGCTAGAGCAAGTCCAATGTTGTAAGTGCTTATGTTTCTCATATAACATATTAAAAATGTTTTGTCGTCCACGTGTTTGTACTCGACCTATATTTTTTATCTGAACTGTTGGTAATATGTTCATTGAAGTCTTATTGAATGCAGAATGGCAGAGTAGAATATCCTACAATTTTATCTTGAATTTGTGATAAGGTTTTATGTGCCATGTGCCACTACTAATTCTTTCGAAACAAGTCCCTCAGTCAATGAATGTCAAACTCCAACGAGGATTCAAATTTCATATTCTTTAGATATCTTAATTTGATGTTCTTTTTATATTTATATTTTTTTTTAATTCAACACCGATAGGGGAAAACCTAAAGGGTATGTATGGATACAACATTGGCACTATCTATTAGGAATAACTTACATTTACAAATATCATTATTTGGACAAATAGAAAAAAGAAATTAAAATATTGAAAAGGAATAAACACTTTCTGATGATCCTGTTTGATTTAAATTGTGTATGAAGTTTATGTAGATACTCATTCTTTATATATTAAGATTGAAATCTTTTTGTTTTTGGTTTTGATTAACATAATACTTAAAAACAAAAAAATATTTTCATAAAAATATAATTGCTATAAATTAGACACTTACTTGCGCATCTTACTAATTCTGTAATCGATCTATGAAATTTGGTCACAATATATTGTTGAGCTAAAATACATATTAGGTCATTATTAGTAATCATTTAATGCATACAGTAGACTAATGGGATTGTAATATATTATGAGTATACACAATATTGTTGAGTGTTGTTCTAACTTTAAATAATGCACATGTGACATGTATTTAAACATATATTATATGTTATTAGCACAACCATTGCCCACTCGTTCATCCTATTCAGCTAACCCAGCGATACTCAACCTGCCATTTATTTCGACTTGCGGCCCGCGTAATATTTTAAAATATTTTATGTGGCTCAAATAAAAAAAGGTTGAGCAAGGCTGAGCTAACGACTCATGGCAGCTGGAGCGAGTCCAATGTAAGTGTTTGCAGCGTTTCGCATATTACAAGTTAAAAATGTCCTGTCCTCCAAATGTTTGTACTCCTTTACCTAATGTATTAGGGTTATATTTTTTAAATGAATTGTTGGTATTACGTTCATAGAAGGCTAGTTGAATGGCAAAGTAGAATGTCCTACAATTTTATCTTTAATTTGTGCAAAGGTGCCTTAGCGCTCAACGCTTTACGGGATACATACCACCACTAATTATTTAACAACGAATCCCTAAGTCTATGAATGTCAAACGACAACGAGGATTCAGATTTCATATTTTTAAGATATCTTAATTTGATGTTCTTTTTTATGTAAGTTTTTTTTTAATTCGACAAAGAAAGAGTCATCTAAGCTCTTAAAACAAATATCTAATAACCATTTAAATAAGTGTTCAAAAAAACAACAAGGAAAATCTATAATATAATATAAATTATGTATATAAAATCTTAATTAATTTCTATGAATTATTATTAACACAATACGAAATTTAACTTCAAACAAAATTAAATATTTACCTGCGTATCTCGGATATGTATAATGATAATTACCTAAATTTAATAAAATTATTTATTTTATCAATTTGTTAAATAGGTAATTAATTTACGTGCATCTATTTTAGTTGAAATAATTAGTAATAACATCACGTTTAGTAAACTTTTTTTACGAATAATTTTTTTTATGTTTATCGAATTTTTAATAAATACGGGAATACGTTTTATACACAACTATAATAAAAATATAGTGTCTTTTAAAAGATAATTATGAATATAAAATAAAAAATAATACAGAAAAGATAAATATGTACTGATATGAAATAAAAACATAAGAATAAAATTTAATATGTTTATATGAAAGATAAATTATTAAATACGCTGTAGGATGAAAAAACAGAAATAGAAGACGGTGGACATTTTAGTGGCTATATACACTCGAGACTGTTCTAAAATTAAGCGCCGTGTTCGAATTGTAGATCAATTCAACACAGGAGCAGCTGTTGTAGATCTGAGGTTGAAGGGACGTCCAAGATCGTCGAATGTCTGTTTAGCCAAATAAACCACCCGCTCGTCGAATCGAAATCCATTTTGTTTTACATAGTGGGAGATAGTTGTTCAACGTGATCCCAAAGAAGATCTTCTAGCTTAGCTGGGAGAAGTTGGTACAGATGGATCTAATTGAAACACCCGGAAGTGTGGCGATAACTTCAAACCGTATATCAATGACCGATTGAAAACGAATAGCGGAAATATTACAGGAGTGGAGGCCAGCTGGGATCGGGAATGAGTCAACGTCGCCGAGGAAAATTGCAGGAGAGATTAAACGGTACTTGAATTTCTTCACCAAACGAAACGACGACTAAAACTCCATTTGAGGCATTACACTGCTACCAGTCTCGATTCTACGCGGTGGTTCATTTTCCTGCCTCAGCTTGGCCAGAAACCAGAGGGGCAAACCAGACGAGATGCAGCATTTAGTACGGCAGAAGGTTATCGACGGACAACAATGAATGAAGGACGCCTATGACCTAAAAGGATCAGACGTATCTCGCTCGATATCCGAGAAGTTGTAATGACTAATGATGTTACGACAACCGACACTTTACCAACCGATAAAGCTCCAAGAGAAATATCGCAAACGACCAATACAGCCAATACAAGTTATTGAAGTTTGGCAGTCCGACACTTATCAGGTAGTTGAGATTGTCACTGATGGCCGAGAGCTACAATCGACCACCACCCACGTTCGCAGCTTAAATCTTGGAAGATCCTCGCAGTTAACCAGGTTACGAAGAACTAAGAAGTGGAGTTCGGCGAGGAGGTAACCCACCCGAGATGGAGTTTAGACCAACTCGTCAAAGACGTCTTCCTAACCGTTTCATATAGATTACATAAACTTAGGTTTAGTCCTTTTTGTACATAATATGTTTGTATGAATTATTACTAGTTTTTGTTTAATACGCCGTTTAACTTATAAACTTACAATATATGTTTATTGTAGAAAAATATTTTTTAAAATTAATATCATCTGACGATTTTAATCCTGAAGTATCTATGTCATCTGACAAATTAAATTCTGAAAAAATAAATACAGGATTTACTTTATACATTAATACAATCTTTATTTAATCAGGATGATTATCGTACCCATGTAGTATGTAAGTAAACATAAAACAATATATTTACATAGAAAATAATTTTTATCTACCTAAAAACACACATATTTTGCCTGATGAAACTCGTTCAAGTTCACGAGTGAAGATATAAGATTAATGATAATATAGCTGTAAGATGTTATATGAAACAGTTGAAATTTAATTCTTCAATTCGTTTAATAATATTTTGTAGTAGTAAAAGTTTAGTACTGACAGCTATGTAAATAAAAAAATGAATAATATTAATAATTTTTCTCTGAATAATAGTATTGTCAATTTTTATAGTTTTATTTATTTGGAATAAATTATAAGTTTTCGCTATTTTAATATAAATAATAATTACATAATAATTTCTCTTAAAACAAATAGAAATCTTTATCTTTAAATCAAACGCATAGGCTGTTCAGATTTAATGTTAATAATGGTAGGTAGGTACACAATATCTATATATATAAATTGAAATAAATACATTTTTAACTAAAAAAATCCCCACTTGTTTATGAGATGAACTAAAATGTAATAGTACGAACAACGAATGTGTAGTTAATAAATACACGAAAAAAAAGACTTTATAACCAGAAAATTATAGGCGGTCACTGGTCACCAATAAATGATTAAATATTATTGGTATATTAAATTACATTTTAGACTTATGATGACTTGGTGACTATAGGTTACTTACTCATGAATGTTAAATCTACAAAAATGGGTATGAACAAAGAAAATAATTAACTTTTATGTAATACATTAACTTTATTATTATTTATTTATTGGCTGATAAAAACTCTATTTACGAAACAGTCCAATATAAAATGTTGTGTAGTGTATAAACATCAAGGTTGGTTAATAATTAAAAGTTTATTCAAAACTGTCTATCAATTTATCTAAGTTAAAAGTTAATCAAAAGTTAGTAACAACTTTTTAGCTCAAGTTAAGTGAATTAAAAAAAGTTGTTGTTTTCATATTGGTAACCTAGCGACATAGAGTATTAATTTGTGTAAATGACGAAAGTACTACAGTCGTAATCGTTAGTGGTAATAAAATTACAATGTATTTTCCTGATTACTATTACTTAGCGGTTAATCAATAAAGTAAACATAGTTAGATTACCAAAAACACGGACTAACATTTTACAATAATTTTAACTCTCTTAATTCTAGTTGTATATGATAAGTAATAAGATGTTAAAATGGATCAATTAAAGTCCTAAAGAAACTGAGTATTATAATTTAAAAACGCGAGTCTGAGCGCTGGATGTGGAGCCAGGTATAAGGTACTTTCCGTTTAGGTAGAAACGTGGAATTTATGTCAACCAGAGTGTCGAATCCAAATATTTTTCAGTTTTGAAGCTGATAGTAAACTTCATTTTTTCTGCCTGATTAATCGTTATGAATGTAATGGTAATTTTTTTCATAGTTAGTAGAACAAATTGACTTTATTATTTACTAATAAAATAATAATACTTTAACCGACTAATGAGGAAATGGCTCTAACAAGATAACAAAACCCTGGACAATTTTTTGAGTTAGCCATACTACCAACTACTACCAATTTGACCTCCCCCGCCCCCTGAGAAATAATTGTCAGTGATTCGGCACGCTCCTGGTGATAGGTATAAACCTTTTTGGCAACCTTAAAAAATGTTTTTGGACTTACTGTGCATTGCTTCAAAATATTGTTGAACATTCAATTTCTTTTCATCTACAAATATAACCATTACATACATCACAGCACAGTATTCAAATTTGATTATTCTATTCTTTTAATTTATTTAACTATTAACTATATTCGATTCACAATTTTGTATTATATATTTTGATACAGTATACAAAACGTTAAGGTGGTCGGTGATCACATTTTAACCATTTCACGTAAAAATCGCTATCATAACATTCTGAAAACTTGTTTTTTAATAGGCAACTATAAACTATGATAAATATGATTCCTTTTATTTTTGTGTATTATGTTTATAAATAGACTACAAACCTCTACAACACAAAAAACATATTTTAGTTAAATGCAAGGTTATACGACACATTTTAAATTCATTGAATATATAATGTCTTATACACGGAAAAAAATAATTAAATACAGCAAAACCTAGCTGTCTTGTGCGGAATTGCACGGGACCAATAAAAATGTCCGTTTTAGGCATGTTTCCATACAACTGAATAAAAAAGAAAATTCCGTAATATAGAGTTATAATATTCCGCACGATTAAGGTTGTAACATTTTCGGGCCAATAATAAAAAATATCATGGTCTACATATCATAGGCCTAAACTTCAACAAATCTTTGAAGACATTATGAGAGCAAATACAACGATACGAAACGACAGGTAAACTACGACTACGCGCGATGACAATAGTAAGCACTGATGTGTAGATTCAAGATAAAATGTACTTATCGTACATTATTACTTATCGATACGTTTTAATCGCTGACCTTAATAATTTTTTTATAGCAAAATAAATGTGGGTATCAAAAATATTTTTGTTCATTTTATGGTGTGTAGGTGTGTTTTCTCGTGTATATGAGGTGTATATGATTTGCAGGACCAATATATAGCTTTCCGTTTTACGTTAGACAGCTTCCGTTTTATCAAGGGTTTAATCCTATGTTAAATTATAGAAATCTGCTGGGACCATAATAAATTTCCGCACAGAAAAGGATTCCGTCTTATAAAGGGTTCGGATAAGACAGGTTTCACTGTAACTGTTAATAATTGATCATGGTTTAGTTGTGTCAGCTTAATAATAATATTAATCCAGATTTGTAGTTAATTGTCGTTACCAAAACCATTAGTAACACATATGTATCAAATGATTTTAATTGTTTATAAAATAGTTGAGTTAACTTAATATAAAGCTGCTTTGAAGTATAACTATTTATTTCTTTCACATTACCAAACAATATAGTTAAATCAATATTTATAAGATCCAACTGTATTAATTTGGTTGGGAAAACTGTATTAATTTGGTTGGGAAATATTAAAATATTACAGGCTTAAACTTTGAGGTGACGTGAGGACAGGGATTGGATGTGGAGATTTCCGACTTCACGGATGTGGGAGTAGTCGGGGTGTGTGATCGAAATGTTGGAAATAAAAGCAGCATGAGCCAACAGTTTTAAGTTAGACAAAATTGGCAATCGCACTAATTGGTGCCAAACAACCACGATGAATTCAAGAAATGATCTAACGAGTGAAAATATAATGGACGGATACAATGTGCAGATTTAAAACTGTATTGTACTTATATTTTATGCTTATAATTTGTATAAGTTATCTTACAGCTTGATATCATTTCTCTTTCCAAATATTCATCATAATCTAGATTATTGAAATCTGCAAGTTCTGGAAAATGTTCAAGACAGTTGAATTACATTTTATTTTATTTTATTTCATTTTATTTTATTTAGTAACTCCAGGCGGAAGTTTATAGGTACATTGTAATAAGCAGAACTTAAAGTAAGTTAAAGTAATAGTAGGGATTCGAGATTTGACAGCAGAAAACAATAGGTGGAACACAATCGTAAATGATTCCTTCTGCCGAATACTAGGCAAGAACTGTGTATAACAACAGCATGCGAGCTGGTAAGAACATATCACAGTGATGTAGGCTTCTAGGATGTCTTCACTCTTTACTAATATAATATACTAATGCCGCCCATGCCGGGTTGTATGAACAACCACTAAGCATTAAACGAATCAATATTGAGCTAATGGTCCTTTGAACATGATATAGTGGCCTATGAATGGTTCATTAAATTTTATTGGACCGTCAAATTAATACATTTTTTATGCAACTCTGCATAAATTTAGTATATTATCCGTTGGCTGTCTTTATGAAAAAATAACCTATATAATATCTTACGCTGCTGCTCCGCATTACTATGCGTACGAGTAATCGTGGAATCAAAAAGCTCCCACTATGTTGTTACTAATATTACTCTTTTCGCTCATTCATTGCTTATCTAGTATAGTATAAGGATAAAGTAAACACAGAGATTTTTAATTATGTTGTCATTTAAAATTAAAAAACAAAGTGTAGGTGTTATCTTAAACCTTCGAACCTTTGATTGATCAAAAAAAAATTGATGATGGATACCTATGAAATTTATTTTTTAATTCTTATGATTTATAATAATTTTAAAAATGAATTATTAATGTATATGGTTACACAATGTATAAGGTACTTATGTTTGTTATAAAGTATTAACAATGTAACAGACTGATCACTGATCAATGACCATATGAGTTATAGGTAATATATTAATATTATATATGAATACATAATATAAACTATGTGTTATTATATAATTTTTTCATGTAAAGCCCCTGACTGCATTATGTATACCAACACAGTATTAAGTAACATTTACAGATAACAGATCTAATTAGTATTGAACTGTATAAAATCTATATGTACCATAGGTACATTTAATATTTGTCCAATACTATGTTTTATTAAAATACTTACGATATACTTGTAAAGATTGTATTTGAATCACAAAAGTTATATTAGAAATAGCAATCATCATCATTAAAATGATAGAAACATTTAAAACGATGATAAATGAAATAAAACACATTTTGTTGGTTAAAAAATCGTACGTCTTGAACTGCAACTAGTAAATTCTAGACAGTAAACTAAAAGAATATTTTTACAAAACTTCAATAATATACGAGTATTACGCTTTAGGTTATTTTTGATGACATGAACATTTGAGTAAATTATTGAAGTTTTTTATAAAAAAGTAATAACACGCGGAGTTGTAAATAACAGACACCCATAATGAAAATATTATAAAAATTGTTACCTCAGCTGGTGCCTGGTACACAAGTGATATTTGTAAATATTTTAAAAATTTAAATTATTGTACATCAAACATAAAGCTATGTTAACTATATACATACTGCACATACATTAGTTACTAAACGTGTTTCATTACATTTAGATTACTGATAGTTGTTCTTATATCTACTTTGCAATATTATTTTGTCCTATAAAAACTCAAGTAGAAACAAATCTCCTATGTCAAAAAATTATATACCTACCTGAACTATTATATTTTTAAAATGTTTATATTCTTAATTCCTATGCTGAATTTTTATATTTTTTGCAATATGCTGATTTTTATAGTTATAGTTCTCTTCAATAATAAAATTGGATGATGAATTTAGAAGGATTGTAATTTCTTTAGAATTTTAGGCTCATGTTTTTACGTCTCAATATTATATTCAATATTTATTACTTAAAAATAATAGATTTAACTTGTAATGCCGAAAAATAGTCTATTAATAATATTGTTTGTTTTAGATTCTAAGCCAAACAATGAAATTATTATTTTACAATGACACTTATATGTGTTTTCTTGGTCGGTCATTTTTCGGGTAGTATAAATACTTTAATTCAAGATAGTGTCTGGTAGAAAATTGGATCCAAGTAAAGTAGGTAAACAATTCCTGGTACATTTTGAAAAAATTCAGGAAAAAATATAAAATCTTACATCATTAACGTTTTTTAACTGTCATTGTATTAACTTAAGGGGATCCTAGTAAACGCAAAAATTTTTTGTTGATTTAAACTCAATTTTTTTTTAATTTCCACTCACAACTTATTATGAGGAACCTTGAATACGTTTTTAGATAGACAGCAGTTAAGTGACATAAATAATGCAATAATCATTCGGTGAAAACTGAAAAGTTAATGTGCTCACGTTTATTTTTTTAGAATTATAACAAAAATAAAAATGGAATATAATATGTCAAAAACTGGTTTCGAGTAAAACTCTCCTTTTTTCCTTCATTTTTGTTCAACTTTATTTATTAAATATTTCTGGTCACTTTTTTCTGAATTCCAACAAAATCAAAATCGATTTTATCAAAAACTGGTGCTGCTTAAATATTTTCGTTTCCTCCGCTATTCTTAGTTTGTTTTTCTCAACAATTAAGAAAATGACTAGGTGATTTTTACTTTTACCCGGAATTTATCAAATAGATCAAATATTCTGTTTCAGACCGAAGTAAATGTGCCGTCAGACACAAAAAAAACATAAGTACATATTTTTGTAAAACCAATACATTTGTCTCTCGGCTAAGAAACTAAATTTTGGGACCATCTTAGACTGCACATTTTTACTTCTTAAGAACGGCTCTAATAGTTATTTATTTTTAGTACCACCTATACATTTCTTTCATGTTATGGTATTTTTAGTGACTACAGGCATAGATTAAAAAACACCAAAGATAGGCAACACCAATACCATATAATTCGTCGCTCTTTATTTTTATTTCGAGTTGACTCACTAGTGGTGAATTTTAGCAGAGGAGGGGGAGGGGGGTGAGAAATAAGTATCTACTCATCTTCTGTCACTATAGAGTCAAATTCAAATAAAAATAATGAGTGATAAATGATTGCATTGTCATTGTTTAACTATAAAGTGTTTAGTATTATTCTATGTATTCTACGAGCTATTAATAATTATAAATTATAATTAAAATAAACAATAGGTGCCTAATTATTAAATGTTTAAGCTTATTTCTGTTACTATAGTTCATGAAAACCTTTCTATTTTTCTAACTAGGAGTAGTATTGCATATGACTTTTTTTTTTGTCAAACATTCGTCTACCCGACCAAACCTATTTTAATGCTTATGGTATAGTACTCAAATAGATACATAAAATAAATGTTTATTTTAGTTTTTGGTAATAATAATCTTAGTGTTAGTGTGTTACCTACTTACCTCTATAAGCAGTATAAGCTATGAATTTATGACTATGTTAATTAAAGTTACCTATTCATAAATAATTATCAAACTAATTGTTAGGTACAGTACCTAGTATATTTCAATATTTGTAAAGACCATATTAAATAGATACTTAAATTACATAGTATACAAAATATTTAAAAATATTCCAGTGACTATAGGGTTTAAAGCTTTGCTTAATAGTTATTTTATTCTTAAATAATTTACATAACATTAATTATTATCAAACAATATAATGAGGTTGTGTTTATAAAGATTAATAAATTACTCTGTGCACTCATTTTAAAAAAACAAGTACCTATGATGTAATTATGTATAGTATTGCGGTAAATTTAGGTAAATATATTAATCATTTGAAATGATTCATTTCATATGTATGGTATAATACTATAATATGATATCTTACATTCATGGTTAGTTAGGTATGTCTGTCTACTGTTTACTATAATAAACAATTATTGATCACTTTAACACAGATTCAGCAGAAAGAAGAAGACGACTTTAATTGAGATCAAATAAAAAATATAAATAATGTAGAAATAATAATCAATTATAATTATAATTATAATTGTGGGGGATGAGGTGACCGAGTGGTCTGACGCGTCCGCTGCGACGCAGCCGGTCGCGGTTCGATCCTCGGCTACCTGGCGGCATTTTTCTCCGGACAAGTCGCGGTGACCGGAGAACAAGTGCTGTCATCCCGCACCCCCGGGGCATGGCAGAAACCTACGGGTGCCCCATTCGAAATTCTGCCAAAAACAAACACACACGTGTTCCCCCCTATCGTCCCAAAATATACAATACAAACCTACAATACAAATCCTTTTACAGCTAATGGCCTCAGTTGCCGAAGCTTAAGATCAATAAAAAAAAAAAAAAAAATTATAATTGTAACTTCAATATAGACATACAAATTTAAATATTGAATGTTGAAAGGTTATATTAGGTATACATTTTTAATACTGTTATTACTTATTAATATAATCATTAATCATTTCCCAGTTCTACTTTGTTTTTAACTATAGATATTGTAATAAGGTTGCTTTGTCACGTTTTCCTATGATAAATAAATGTCGTTCAAAATATCATTTTTTGTAACAAAGTCTAAAAACCCATGAGATAGATACACGTGTTTCATAATTTGTCCCTATTGTATTACTTATAACTATATCTTCTTCAGTATCATCACTATCATTTTCACTTTTTTCATTTAGTGGTATCCATAATTGGGCCGGGCCGCGAGGGTCTTGCCCCTCAAAATTCTCGGTCTTGCAAGAATTGTACTCACATTTTTTTCGACATGAATAGTAATTATTAGAGTTAGGATGTTGATGAATTTTGTATTATTTTTTTTTTTTGATTCTATACAATGCTATTAGCTAAAAAAAATTTTCATGCTCCCTTAATGCAGAATATTCTAATTATATTTTGCATTTTTTTTTTTGCATTTTTTTTTTTGCATTTTTAGGTATTTTTAACTATAAATGCATTTTTTTGTTTTTTAACGTCATTTATCTACATTTTTAAGTCCTTTTGCATATTTTTTGTAGTTTTTGTACAATGCGGGGGGCATTTTTCTCAAACTTTAGATTTTAAAGAAAATTTGTATAACAATCGAAAAAATCGTTTTAATATCATTATTGTGGGTATTTGTTGTGATTAAATTTATCGCCTACCGATAAGATTTACTGTTTGAGTGTGATACATTGATAAAACAAGTGATCTTTCAGACATGCGGCTATTTTGAATATAATTTTTTTTATTTATATTTTACTTTTTAATTTATTTTTAATAAGTTTATATAATGCTTAAAATGTAAATGTATACTATTGTTAATTAATATAATAATTCAAATTTTAAATTACTATTACACCAATTATCACAACCATATCTCAAATAAAAATTATTATTTATAAATACATTTTTTTTACTTATTTAGTTAGATTTTTTAGATCATTTTTAAGTTCATCATTTGAAGTTTTTAGCTCATTTTTGCATTTTTTTTTTTAGAGCATTTTCGTGTGTATTTTAGGTCATCGACGTCCAAACTGTAGTAATTATCATTAAATGTAAAAAAAAAAATTATGTGATGTTTATGCCCCCTCCCGATTCAAAGTCAAACCCTCTGTCAAATCGCCTCTGTTGAGAATAAAATTACGCCCGTGGCTACCGCAACTCAGAGGTTGTTATAACATTATTATTATTTTTTTTTTTACTTTATTATTGTTATAAGTTATAACCAATAGGTCTAACCACTCTTACATGTAATAAGAAAATGTTTTTGTTGAAAATATTAAAAAAAAAAAATATTTGTGTAGCCAATTGAAAATAATTTGTTGTAGGTACGGTACTTTTAGCAAAAATTACGAACTACAAAACTCGGTACCTATATTATAATCGTATAAGTATAACTATATATCATGCACATAGCATATAAAGCAGTCATTTATCTAAACGTGTTGCAACGTAGTATAAAGGTATATGAGATCGTTAGTGTCCTATAAGATTTTAACCCCTTCCTTAAATCTAAAATAGTTCTAATGACAAATAAAACCGGTACGAATTCTTTTACAATCGTCAATCGTATTCCGGAGCCAATGACTGAAAGAGGTTATTAGTACCTATACCTGCAGCTATACCGGTACAGTATATTTACAAGAAATAATACGAGTTATTCTCGCAGTAAGTAATTTTTAAACGCTTTCATTAATAACTAACCTTAAAAAACTAACAAAATTACTCATATATATTTTATATTTAAACATTGGTCCTTTTAAAATTTCTTTCATATAATTATTTACTAATTATATTAAACCATATTTTTAAATATTAAATTATGAAATTTATAATGATAGTCGATAACTGATGAGACAATTATTATTTTTTAGTGTTTAAGGTTGATACGCAGTAATGTTAAATGTATGATCTTACCTACTATATTATAATTTAATACAAATCACAGATATGAAGCATAATGTCAATGCGTTAAACTAAAATATATTATCGTATTTCTGCATATAATTTGTTTTAAAATGTAGTCGTATCTACATATAGGTACTTACATTAAACACTACAGTCTACAATATAACAAGTCTGTCTATAGTCTCTTTTTGCGATTTGTATGATCCTCACACCTCGATACCTCATACAATGCTTCTGTGGATGTAAATTTCTATTGTCTTGATAGTTCCGCCGTAGTAACGGTAAATAAAATTGTGCCCGGATGCATTTTACCGCAGTAGTGTTTGCTAACAGTATAGTTAAAAAAAAATTTTAGCCACGAAGGTGGTGCATTTTCTATTACTTAAACCATAAAACATAGGTACCTACATCTGTGAAATTATATATGTAATATTCGTTTTCGATACTTTGTAGGTAGGTAAGTATAATTTAATTATTTACATTGGATATACATGATATACATGAGTCGTCGTTATCTACAAAAGTACGCATAAAGGACATTTAGCAAATATAGACACTTAACATGCTGGTGTACTGTTTGTATTATAAATAGGTAACAGGAAATACGAATGATTTATAATATATCATTATGAATATCAATTACTTGGATAATTTAGCTGTAAATTTCAGCAGAATATATAATCTCAAATATATTTGTATAATGTTTAAACGATTGCTTTATTAAATTTCATTTGACATTTATATTTAAGAAATATTATTTTCCAGGTGAAAGTGTTTGAATACGTATTCATTAACTAAAATCGTATATACATACATATATGTCGTAGGCATAGTCAAATCATACATTTTACTAATACCTAGGCAAATAGTCGAAGAATTAAATTTTTAAGCAATTTCACTATCCGCCTTCACATTTAGTTAAATGAATATTTCAAGTCAGAAAAATAATAAAAATGAAACATTTTGTATTGTTTTAAAAATTTAACTATATTTTCTATTAATTATGTATGGATATTTTATATTTAAAAAAGCGATGTATACTTTCTTAACGTGTAAAATACGAAGGTACATGAAATATTTTTAATGTCGTGTCCATGATGGGTACGAGTATAAAAAATGAATAAGAAGGGTATATTATAATTACGAATTTTTATTAATTTTTAGTCATTACTTGTTGTTACATGTTATTGTTTGTTTGGACAGGTGGCATTTGCATATGTATTTTAAATATTTTTAAATCGTTAAAAGAACTTATATCGCTATATGACAAAACAAAATTGTTTTCATCAACCTCTAGAAAAAAATTCAAAAAAAATTAATAAATTCTATAAATAACTCAAAAACATTCAAAATATTTCTAAAAATATACAAATATACAATGCATAGGTCATATACTAATATATATTATACATATAGATTATAAAAACATTTGGTAAAAATATCAAGTATTTATACGGTTATTCGTTTTTAAATTATAATGCAAAATAACAATCAACATTTTTGTATTTACCTATACTATTGTTTTGGGTAGAGAATTCCCATTTTCCCCTAATTCAGTGCTCTCAGCATGAAAATGCTTTAAAACGGCCGGGCCGTTTAGGAGGAGTTCAAATAGGTACACACGTACAGAACAATTATGTATATTATAAAGATAAAATAGTTGCACTGAACTTATGACAATTAACAGTAAAACAAATAATTATACATACAACTTTTCGCAATTAACATTTTTTAATTTTTTAAACCATGAAAAAAAAAAATTATAAGTTAACCAAATTTAACAAAATATTAGGAATCATTAACCTAGTTTCACAGATTATAATACATTATGTCACATATATCTTGTGCTTTATACCTGATTATAATTAAGAAAATTGATGATTGAAGAAATAAATTGTCACTTCTGAAGAGTATAAGAAAAAAATTGTAAATGTCCAGATTTTTCCCCAAAATTATATCATACTTTATATGTTATTTTGACAATCAGAATAGGCCTATTAATATGAGCGTAATGGGGTTACATTTATAAACATTTTATTAAACAACAGACTCCGAACACGATTTGGTGGCTTTGGTAGTAACTTGTAATGTAACAATGTTAGGTTATTGATAATATGTGAAATATAACGTGTCTTGGCATGATTTTTGCCGGTTATATATTTCGTATTTCTGAAAAAAAAATGTTCACTATAGACCTATTAATATAATACTATTTTCTGGTTTATGGTTTTCCCGAGCTTTTGACCAACATCAGAGAAATTTTGTAATTCATATAAACACGTCTTTCACCAGGTTAAACGAAAAAACACTCCTTTTTTATAAGTAGGTATTAACTGTAATAATACTTGAAAAAGATACTGTAGAGTAAAGAGACTACCAAACAAGTGACCATTTACAGACTTAGCTCAAAAAATGTACTAGTACCTAAAAAAGAGACCAAATGGGTATAGCATAACTAGAAATTTCATCAGAGGGCCTCCTCTCTTGGGGGGGGGGGGGGCAACCAAGGATTTTTTTTTAATTTTCACCACAATTTAAGTTTAATATAATTGGTAGCTATGACGGAAGCGGGGCACTTCCTCCCTCCTCAAATGGGTGCACTGCTGATTTGTTTGTTGTTATTCCCAAATATGAGAAAAGTACCTACTAGGGTTTTATACTTTTCTCAAAATACTAACTAAATGCAACTATTGCTACCAGAAACAACACTCAAAGACCAAAGTTGAAATTCTAAGTATTTTAACAGCTTCATAAGACGATGAAAGACAATGAAATAAAAACAATAGGTACATGTTATCACCCCGCTCAGAACCTAAAATTAAGGGGAAAAAAATAAAATAGTTATCTTGAACAAAACCAGTTTTCGACAAATTCAATTCTCAGGCGATTCAGAAAACCTTGATACCCCAGTCCCTCGGAGTCGGCACTTTAACCAATGCGTTACGATTATGGAGTGCAAATACTCGACAGCCGTCCATGGCTCATGTCATGAGAAATACCACAAGGCACAAGTTGGATTATTTAGTTTTTATTCACTGCAGTACTGTTTGTTTTGTATTCGTTATCGTTGCCGGGCGGCCCGGACGTCGCGATGCTGACGCCGCCGACCACCGCGCCGCCCGCCTACGAAGCGCCGCACGAACGCAGTGTGGTGGTGGTCTACGTGCAGCACACAATAACGTAATTTCAACGCAGCTGTACTAAAATAATACCCATGCAATGAAGGTCTATTCGTTGTATCATTATGTCTATTTTGTGTTCAAGAGACGCAAAACGATGGCGGGATGCACGCTGATGGCTGGCGTGATGCTGCTGTACCTGACCGTGGTCGTGCGACGAAACGCCGCCAGCGATGATTACAGAACCGCCGAACAGATGCCGTACTTCGTGTGAGTATTAATGGTGTTATCGTTAAAAGTTACTACTGCAATAATTTGCCGTCGACGACATATTTTGTTGTTGTTGATTGTGTATTTACGTCAATCATCTCGCGTCTCGGGATAGAATTAGAATATCAGCGGGAAATGCGTAGGTCGCAGATCTCGTGATAGTAGATGCGCGCACGCGCGATACAAATTTTACCGCCAGACCTTCTCATTCCCCCTTAATAATAATAAATAATCATATACCCTATCCGGCGCACTATTGCTACTGCAGATGGCTTCAGATCTCATGCACTCTTGACGGTTCGGACAAATACAGTAAACCGTTATTTCACAATATTTGGTTTTACACTATACCGAGTAGCGGACTACGACCTTATCAGCCTGCTCACTGCTGTCTAACAGTCCAACTTACTGTCCGAGTCCGACTATAACGTCCCGGCTGATCGCGAATCGTTGTCCAATGTCCATTTATGACCGAGACTCGGGTACTGATAAAGTGATAAATGATAACACAGTCGTCCCCTTCCGGACTGCAGCCGCGACTCGGGTTGGCCACACTGTTTATCCGCTGGCCGCTGCGAGCAGCCGCCGCCGACTTAGTTGACGCGACGTGCCGACATCTCCGCTGTCGCAGTCCATGCCCTGTTATTTGTCCCTTTAATTATAATAATATTATAACACATTGTAATAAGTCGAAGCACTTCCTTCGTCCCATACCTACTTGGCGCCAAAATCCAAAGAGATACCATTAGATAATATATTTTTCCTTTTTCCGTGGACAATGAATCTAGGACAACATTACCCTCAGAACATTAAATTTTCCCACCCACTATATTCTTAAAAATATATTCTAACAATATCGTCGAAGTGTGTGATAAAATAAAATAAAATATATCACCAAATATTTTGTTGAATACCTAGTACCGATGTATTTTTTTATACTAATCTAATTGGTATGTAGGAATGTACAATATAGAATAATAGGTACCTATTATAGGTAAATACTACCTACGTACCAAAATAATGATAAAAATAATACACCTATACGTTTGGTTAGGATAACCCTAAACCTACCTAAGTAATGTTAAAATAAATGAAGTATAATTCGTATAAATATAACGTTAAATGTTATAGTTAAACGATTTAGATTGTTTAACAATGAAGTACATCCAACATAGACATTATACATTTTGTAAAAAGTGACTTGGACTGTATTTCTTATTTTTATGTATTTTAAGTTCATTAATTTATCTCTAATATTTACATGTTAAATGTTTTTTATTATACCTCCGCATAAAAACTAATATATTTCTAACAAAAAAATATCATGTAAATATCCACTAGAAATTTAAAATTCACATACTGATGAAATAAAGCTTTAAAAGTTCGATTTTTTTTCTGAAAACCTTGTGCTTGAAGCATTTGTTATTATTCTAAGTGTTCGTTCATAGCTCTTTCGTTGTCATGGTATCTGATTTTGCAATATTTTAGTTTCCGATTCGAAATTGTACAGACTACAGGATGATTATTTAAGTAGATGTTCATTGTATTTGTATATAAGTTAATAATAGTTTTAAATGGTTGGAATTTTGTGTTAAGCAATAGGTAACTATTATGAATACATTTTTAATACATGGACATATTTGTATTTGAAAATCAAGTAGGTACTTTTCAAAATTCAAAAGAATTACTATTATTATTATTATTTATCACATTTCAAATTATTATTTTTGATAATCTTCATAAGGTTCATTGTTTTTTTGTAATCAAAATCAAATTATCAAACATTTATTTATTTTACATTTCATTTACAACCGTTTATTTTTTAATTTATTAAAGTATTTCAGAGTTGAAGTAATATATCATTAAATTGTTCAGTATAAATTATAAAATTAGGTAGCCAAGTAGGAAGTCTGGTAGTCAAAGTTCTAAATTATAATTACAATTAAATGAGACATTATAATTTCAAATTAGTAATTACTCATTACAAAATTAAAGAAGAAAAATTACAAATAGTATTGGTATTTGTTTTTCAATACTTTTTGAATGGATGTATTTGTATAATTGAATCAGTTTTTGATTACAATATCATAAGTATTTTTTCAAGACTGATTTCAGTGTCTTCCACACTCATTAAGACATAAGTATTTAAATTATATACGAACGTCATTTTCGACTTCTGAAGGTCACAACCTAGTTCCATTTCAATACATACTAATATTTCGATGGCCGATAACTGCATACGAGTGTCGAGTACTATTATAGTGTTATAGATATTCCTTCCTGGGTTAAATAGATATCCGATTTCCGTTCACAATTTGATAATTTTTTGTTTTATATTTTTAATGTTATGTAAACATATACACACAATATACAAAACAACTTAAATAACTAAATGAGCAAAAATATAATTTTAGCCATAATTTGTTTACATTATGTTCGCCAAACGTGTGGTCACTAGTCTATGTCGTAGTAGATACTATGCGTAATTTAATCTAATTGACTAATTACGTACATTTTGTTCTACATTAAAACACAGTCCTCGTACATAAAAATAAAGTATGTTTCAAATATAAGCTAATAAGTAATAAGTATAACAATTTATTATTATTATTGACATAAGATGCATGGCGTGCATTAACAATATAAAATTACTTGAACGTCTTCAACTGTTATAATTTATAAGTTAGGTAACTACCTATATAATTTTATATAATATATTATATGTAACGCGCTGTGGCGAGGAGTCTGGCTTCGGTCACAAATGTGCTCTGACTGCCAGCACCGGCCAGTCCATTAGTTCCAGGATGGGTGACCACTAAGAATTATTAATCAATTATCCATCTAAGAATTTAAATTTATACATATTTAGTTTGGCCCTTTTAAACACAGTGAAACCAGCCTCTAGTAATTAGTGACAACAACCCCCAATGAAACTATTTGATAACAAAATCAACTTTATAAGTGATATTATCACTTTTCAATACAGACGAAAATTACACAACAAAATATATATTAATATTTAATAGTATTAATACACAGTTATTATAGTGCCTATATATAAATACCAAATATCAAACGTATTTAAGGAGAAAAAAATTACTCACGGACTTAATGTCTTAATGGTCACATTTTTTGTTTTGAAATTTGTCATACGACTACAATCAGCTCATAGCTGACATAAAAAGTTATTTTTTTATTGTGATAATTAATGTTCATATAGCGAACATAAATACCATATAGTTTCAGAGTTATATTAGGTAACATTGTTACCACTAGCCCTGGTCTCCTCTACTTTGTTTTATCGCATTGAAATAATGTCCCTACTAAACAGGTGTTAGTTTTACTATGAAACTTAGAAAAAAAAAAAATTTATAAATTATGCTTGATAAATTATTGGTTTTTTTTTAAATCTAATAAATTTAAAACACTACTCAAATCTTTACTAATTTGATAATTCATGTGAAAACTCCTAAATTCTTAATTATTTTATACCGTTACTTATATAATCGTTAGAAATTACATTATAATTATAAATACATTTTAATGTTTGAGCTGTAGATCATTTTTTTTTAAACAGTAAAATGTGTAGATACTGTGGATACAGTCACGGGCAGCAGTATTGTAAAAAAATTACAAATTTAGTTTAAGTAACACATCATTATTATTATCACTATAAATTATAATATAGTACTGTATGTATTATATTTCACGATTCAGTTTAATAACTGAAATTATCTTTATATTATGTTTTGAAAATATGTTGTTATTTAGTAGCTAAGAGCCTAAGTATAAAAATTACTAAAATTTTAATTTAAAATAATATGTCAACATCTAAATATTTATGATGTACTTAAAGTTCTTATAATTTGATTACCTAGGTGAACCTTTTTATCATTAACAACTTCCAATACTAAAAAAACGGCCATATGAGAGGAATAAAAACCTTTACGAGTTGGCCAATGCCAATAAGTACCAATATATACCTGTATAATTTAATGATTATTTTTAAATTGTAATATTTTAGATCGATACTCACCGCTTGTATACAAATTTAAATATCGTAAAAACCAACTTACGTACACAGATAATGTTTTTGTTTAAGTTGACAAGTGAAAATAGTTAACCGATAACTACAATATATGTTTAGTTTATTATTTTGTGATAATATTGTTTACAATTCTATTTTTATAAGCCTCTACATGGGTATAGGGATAAAATCCCCCCCTTCATAGGTTTATGATTAATCTTAGGAAAATTCCTAAATGAACTAAAATCCAGCGTACTCTATACTGACTACAACAATAATATTTTAATAAAGTTACTTATTAAATTGTTTGTAGCAAGTCATATAAATGTATCAACAATACATGTATTGTCAGCAAACTACCATCAGTGGAAAAAGAAAACATTGGACTTGATGGGTCTATAGACGTTTGTCGTTTAACTTGTGGACGCTATGGATCACTTTGGCCAAAGCCAACAGTCAATACAACTATAGGGTAAACATAAACTTCACAATATTTTTTAGATTCAAACTAATCATGTATGTAATTGTTTGATTTGTTATTATAATATAATAGGAAATCTGTGATTGAATTTGGTCTCGATAATATTAAATTTGATACATCGTTGATCGCTGACCAAATGAGCAAAGAATACATGTCTGAAGTGACTCAAGTTTTTGTATCGTCCTTAAAAAAACTTTGCGTCCCAAATTGTGTTTACTACGCAATTACTCCAATTATATCTATAACTACAAGTACTGCATTTGATTATATCAAATTGACAACCAACGAAAGTTATAGTTTGAAAACAAACACCGAAGGTATTTAATTATTTACTTCAGATATATTGAAGCTGATTGAAACTTTATACCGGCGTTTAATTTTTAGGAGATCGGATAGTAATTAATATTGAAGCAAAGACCGTTTATGGGGCGAGAAATGGATTAGAAACCTTACGACAACTTGTTGCTACTTACGGTTCAAGTGTGTCTGGAAAAAAATTGGTAATGGCCGGCGATGTTCAAATAAGTGATCAACCTATGTATGCTTATCGTGGTTTCATGCTGGATACCGCTAGACATTATTTCCCAATGGAAACTATTAAGAGACATATTGACGCTATGGCTCATTCCAAATTAAATGTATTTCATTGGCACGCCACCGATTCTCACAGTTTCCCTTTGGATTTACCTAGCGCACCATTAATGTCGAAGTAAGTTTACTTAACATTTAACAAGAACGATCTAATGAGCAATGATATTATATCAATAAGTAAAATAACATATATAACTGTATATACACATTAGTAAAATATTTTACGTACCTACGCTATTAGTGTATTGTTCATATTTATCATAAATAATTGTATTATTTATATATCACACAAGTTATTTCGTGTTTCATATTTTAGATTCAAAGTCGAGCGATGAATGTATTGATTCTACAATAATGTTTTTTTTTTTTGTGTGTGTACTCGATAAGTTGTTGAAATAAAGCTTTGATATTCAACTTCAGTATCTTTTCCGAGGGAAAAGTGAATCTAGTTGGTGCACTCGAAGGTCAAAGATTCCTAGTAGTATTCAAAAACAAAAAAATTGAGGAAAAACCGAAATTTTTAAGTAAAATTGGTTTTTGGTGTAATTTAAAAATATTGTTCGTGGGTACATGAAACTTCTATAGTATATTATTATATACAAATAGAATAATATGCAAATAATATTACTTCAACTTAACCTAACCGTAATACCGTATTAATAATAACAATATAAATATAATATAAAATATGCTAGGCTGACAGCAGGATTCTTCGCTCAGAATCGTTTTAGTATACAATGATATTATATTATTTAATTCAATTTCAACACCATCCATTACAGTGGCCCACTTATAACATACTGTACTGCAGAGTGTCACCCACTTACCCTCTGTTTTGTCTTTAATTTTTAGATATGGTGCCTATAGCCCTGACGAAATCTATTCATTCAAGGAAATTAAGGATCTTCTCAGATATGCATTAGTCAGAGGAGTAAGAATTATTATTGAGATCGATTCTCCTGCACATGCGGGTAACGGTTGGCAATGGGGTAAAGCATCAGGTTATGGTGACATGGCAGTTTGTGTGGACAAAGGACCTTGGAGAAAATACTGTGTACAGCCGCCATGTGGACAGCTCAATCCAATCAATACTAATACGTATAAATGGTTGGGAAAAATTTATAAGGACTTGATCAATGTACTACCAAAAGGAGAAGCATTCCACATGGGTGGTGATGAGGTTAGTTGTACATAAACTGTTCTTAAATATTTTAATATCATTTGCTGTATATAGGTCGCTCTAAACTGCTGGAATACTACCACTGAGATCACTAATTGGATGAAATCCAACAATCGAAGCTTAGACGAAGAAGGTTACTTGGACTTGTGGTCTCAATTCCACTCTAATTCGTTAAGCGAATACGATAAAGAAGCTGGTGATGTTAATTCCGATATGATAGTTTGGTCTAGTGGTCTGACTGAACCCGAAATCATAGAGAAGTATCTTGACAAAAAAAGATATACAGTTGAAGCTTGGGAAGGATCAAATATTCCAGTTGAACTTGTTAAATTAGGCTATAAAGTTATAATTGCCTTAAAGGATGTTTATTATCTGGATCACGGTTTTTGGTCTTCGACTATCTATCATAATTGGAAACAGATTTACAACAACAAAATGCCGAAAGTTGACAATCCAAATCTTGTATTAGGCGCAGAAGTATAAGACTTTATGAATGTCATATTTAGAATGCATCATTTGAATTTAAAATTTTAAAATTTATTTAGACATGCATGTGGTCTGAATATGTCGATGATAAGGCTGTTGATTCCAAAGTATGGCCAAGAGCTGCAGCTTTAGCTGAACGTCTGTGGTCAAACCCAACTACAAATTCTCTGTCTGCTGAATACAGGTACACATAAGACAATTATTAAATTCTGTAAAATTTACTCTCCTCACATAGACACATTCCTCTAGCAATGCATTTTTTTTTAAACTGCTCAAGTCCATACGTGTCAATACTGCCAACGAAACGCACCATCTTCGGTTAGGTTAGGTTAGGTTAGGTATAGGTACGATTTGTCATATTCGTATAGGTACGATTGGTACAAATCTCTTAATGTTAAATTCAATCGTGTCGTGATACGTACATCTTGATTCTTGACGGTACACTTCTGTGTGAAGCTGAACATATGTTTCATGAGTAACCTAACTTTGATTAACCTAACCTCCTAGATTCAACACGGAATTATTTTTCAAATTTTTGAAATCCACGTAACAAATTATCGTATATTAAAAAACATTTGTAAATTACTTAGAACTATAAATAGTTTGAAAATTGAAGAGAAAAAAACTTATACCTAATAACCTACAAAATACATTCTGCATTTATTAATCTTGGGTGTCTTTCTCATAAACTCAACAATTAGATTTTTATTTTAACACATTGTTTTATGCTATGAAAGTTCCACCAATCTTATAAAGTTAATATGTATTTAATTAATATTTATTTTATTTACATGTTTGTAGATTTTTACAACATCGGGAAAGACTGGTAACACTTGGTATTAAAGCAGATACAGTGACGCCAGAATGGTGTTACCTCCATGAAGGGAAGTGTATTATAGATTAATAATACATTTATGGTTCTTTTATAAATTTAAATTTTGAATTGGTTTAAATTATGCCATATTGTAATATGAATATTTTATTGTTCTTTATCAATGTACATACAACAATTATTTAATTACCTTTATGTAAAGGCCAAAAGATGATATATTTATCTTGAATCACTCATTATTTCATTAATTATTAATGATTTTGAACATTTTTCTTGTATTATTACAAATATTAAAAAACTAAAAATTATATTTTTTACTATTTGTATCGTTATATGTTTTAAGTTTTTATTTTTTTGTACGATAACATACATTTTTATTTTCATATTCTGAAGCAGAATAATATTAGGAATATTTCAATATGTAAAAACCAAATTTATTATGAGTAGGTAATTATTAGTATTTACTAGCGGAATAACCATTATTTTGCAGGATGTCCCTATGACACTCCACAACACTTATCTAAACTTTAAAGTTATAATATCCATTACTTATAAACTAATCGTTAAATTTTGATTTATATTCATTGAAGTATTTTCTATGAAAAATATTCTAGAATAATCCATTAAAAATGCAAGTACTTAGTCATTAAAAATTTTAAGACTTTAAAAAATTATTTAATATAATATAAATATATAGTAAAAATATATTTAATTAAAAATGTTGTTTTTTTTAATGACTTAAAATTATGTAAAAGAAATACATATTTTCTACAACGTTAATTGTTTTTAAAATAAAATGAGGTTCATGATTGTCACCAAGTATAATATATTTATAAATCATTACAATTGTTATTATAAAGCAATATATTTTAATAAATAGGTACCTAATCAATTGTTGTCAACATATTAAAAAGCAATAAGTTACTCTATAATATATATTAAAGAAAAACATTTTAAGCGCAATGTATTCAAATGCATTTCAGTTTTATATAAATCAAAATATTCTTAAAAATTATTACGGTATTTAGCTTCGTAATAATTTTGCATAGCTCGTCTCAAAACTGCAATTGTGAAATCCACGTCATCTTTCGTTACACACATGGGAGGCATAAAGCGCAGTACCTGCAAGAACGTTGTCATAATAATATTATAAAGTGATTAGAAGACTGAAACATTTGTAACGTATTTAATTATAATTAATATACAGGTTATAAATTGTTATCTTTTAATTTATTAATTATTTTTGTACATATATATCATATAATGATACATGAATAATTGAAAATTATTATTTTAAGTTTTCTTTTTGAAAACTACAGTGTATTTTGACTTTATTTAACATGATATAACCATATCCTAGCTTTTGAAACATTAAAACATGAAAATTATATAAATAAATGAAATATGTAAATGATAACAACCTATTGACATTTTTAATAGTTTATAGTTTATACTGTATCGTGCTAATTCGTGCACAACTAATTTCTTGTCTTAAATGTTAAATCCATCATAGACATAGTATATAGCAATCGACAGAACATTTGCCCCGAGGCTCCAGGAATAAGGGTGGTCGTGTGAAATAGATTAAGAGAGATGGCTTGAGTAGTTGAGTTGTATTATAAGAGTAAGAGAAAATTAGATGAGTACTGTTTTGAGGACAGCCAATTAGAGTGATTGACACATTGATTAGATATTAGGAACCTCGTAACAAGCTCCATCATCAATATACTTATAATATAGGTATTGAAATAGGTATTATAATGTTCCGTCTATTTCTATAAGTATATGGTTGTAAATGAGTAATGACAAAGAAAGAGAAAATAATTAATTACTTTTAAAATGTATTTTAGGCAGTTTTTATTAATTACTATGCTTGTATAACATAATAATTAATATTATATAGGTACTTACATTTGATCGAACTCCTCCGACCCCAAACAAAAGTCCCATTTTTAAGCAATCGTTTTTAATACGGGAAATGGCTCTGCAGTTAAGTGGATTAATTATGCCCTTATCGCTATCGTCTTGATCGCCGTCTATTAACTCCACGCCAATCATCAGTCCTTTGCCTCGCACGTCACCGATTATTTTCCATTCGCGTCTCATGCCACACAACTTTTCTAGGAAATATGTACCCACTTCCAAACAGTTTTTCTGCAAACCTTCTTCGTCAATCACCTGGAACACCAATTTATTGCAATATACATATTATTTTGTACGACACTACTATACCCTACCAAAATCAATACCTTCTATTGAACCCTCGTATAAATGCGTAATATACATATTACATATTATACGTATGTATAATAAATAATGTTATGTGGTGTGCCGTATTATAATAATTAACTTCTGATTGATTTACATAGAAACTAATGAAAAATAATATTTGTGAATGAACATTTAACTCTTGTAAAACACTTTAAATTTTTATTGATTCAGTTGTTTTATCAAAAATTTAAAAGTAATTTGTCTATCTTACAAACACGAGACATATTACACGCGTGCATACTAATTATTAAATACTGAACAGTGAACATAAATATTATACCATTGTTTTTTTTATTTTATTATTATATTATTATATTTTATATGTGATTGCCGATTGATGTATTTTATTTTTATACGTTTCAATCAATACAATTATTACTGTACAAAAATAGTTTGTTACAAAATAAGTTTTGCTTGCGTCCCTGACGATACGTATTTGCATATAAATCATACCTACTTACTGATATTTAAAAAAAAAATTAATTTCTGTGATCACATCATTAAATCGTGGAATTACAAGAAGCAGTACTAAAATTCATATCTCGAAATATTTCTAATAACATTCACATTATTTTTGCTGCTGTTTGCTAGTAATCAAAATCAAAATACGAATTTTGGAAAAATTGGTAATTAAAAAAGTTAAATCCCCAAACGAGTAAAACGTCGAAAATGAATGTTTTCTTAAAAAAAAAAATTGGTTATTATTGAAACCATTCAATCAGTTATCTACATTTTGGTGTATACGTTAAGTAACTGTATAGTTGTAAATAAATTATAGCGATCATATTTGGCATGGAGCATACCACACGTCATATATATGGTGATCAGGCGATGTGAGATTATACATTCATACCGTCCCGTAAGTTCATACTTTATTTGGTAATTGAACGCTCTCCAGTCAAAATATATTGATGCATAGATGGTTTGCTAACCTTTAACACCGAAACACCTACGGCACACGAAACAGGATTGCCACCGAAAGTGTTGAAATGAAAAGCCGAATTCAACGACCGTGCAATCTCGGGCGTCGTGACTACAGCGGCCATTGGAAAACCGTTCCCGATGCCTTTGGCCATTGTCACAATGTCTGGTGTGACACCGTGCGATTGGAAGTTCCAAAAATGTTCGCCAGTTCTACCGAAGCCAGTTTGCACTTCATCGGCCACGCACAGGCCACCGTTGCTCCTGATCAGCTCGTAGACTCTTTTTAAATAACCCCTCGGGAATTGAACGATCCCACCGACGCCCTGTGGAATACAACATTTTAAGCCAACTGGTCAAACTACTATAATTGTTATAGACTTATAACTTGTAACTATATAAGTCCAAGTAGATTTGTAAATTTGTAAATGGCGGGCCAATTCACACATTTATAAACACTGGTCGAGCCAACAAAAGAAAGAATATTTTTATTCGTATTTTATGACAAACATATAATTATAATAATATAATATAATACACAAATAAGTTATCATATTATTATAGAATACGTATAGATTGGTATTACCACAGCGCCATCTCCCGCAGGCCGCAGCCTTAGTTTTTTTTTAAAATTTATCACACTTCAAAAGTTCAAACACTAAAATTATTAAATATATGTTTTCTAAGGAGGATCAAAAAACAGGCTCGTGGGCTGCATTGAACCACTCTCCTCGCTATAAATCATAGATAAGAGTATACGACTTATAGGCTATAGCAATATTATACGCATGCAAGCTGCGTAACTTAGTCATGTTTGTGCAGGGTTGTAAGGTGGGGGGAATTGAAACTTTTGAAAACTAAGTAATTTATTAGGCGAATTTAAAATCAGAGTTTCAGTAATAATAGTGTTCGGGCCGTACGGTGGTTGTTGAATAAATTTTAATCAAACGTACGGAAATTTGAATACAATTATTTTTAATTTTTTTTGAAACACTAAAACCTGGTGGTTTTTTGCCTTTTTATTTTATGTTTTATTTATTTTATATTTTGGTCACATTTGTCGCACTTCTGGAATTTGGCGATTGACAACGCATCGGTCGTAGTTGTCGGTAGACTAAATTCAATAATGTAACGACACAGCCCGGAGCGAGATGATCGTGCTTTTATCGTTTTCAATTTGAGACCGATCGCTATCGATGTCAAATATAGTTTGCGATTATAATATATCACAGGTCAAACCTGAATGGACTCGGCAAAAAACCCGGCCACCTTTCCACGAGGTATCGAATACGAGAAAATGTCTTCCAGCTGTTCGTAGTACTTGTCGGCTGCTCGGCAATGAACCCGGTCACATTCGCAAGATCGCTGGGTCTGCACAGGAGAGTCCCTGCACTTCTTCCCACCCCAGATACCTTTGAACACGTCAGGGCACATCGCGTGGTGAATGAAGTTACCGGCAGACGTGTTGGTGAACTTGGCCGACGCCAATGCCGTCAGTCCATGTAGATTTCCGGACACGCCGTGGTAGCAGTTCTGAATGGATATCACATCATGATTGCCGCTGTGCAGGCGAACCAGCTGCATTGCCAGTTCATTGGCTTCGGACCCGCTGTTTACCAGGTACACGGTCTGTAACATTCGAACGATATATTATATAGATTTAATAACAAGAATTTTTAATATATTATGTAAATTTTACTTAAATATACATTTAGAAAAACGGAATGACTCTCAATATAATTGCAAATGTTTAATCCTATTATTTTCTCTAAAAAACGCCCTTTCTGAATAAATATACCGTTAATAAATGTTCATTTGGGTTAAAGTAGACTCTCAGATTTTTCCAATATTGATACTCTGCAGTCACTCAGATACTCAACAATATGGAAGGTATGACCAATATTTAGCATTTTTATTCAAATGCATTAAATGTAACACAGATTCTACATTTCTTATTGATCGTTGACTATTTAAATTTTAAAGTGCCTATAGTCGATACACCAATAAAAGATTTATCTTACACAAAAAATAATATGAATAAAGAATAGTGGAATCTTCTTTTTTAAACGTACTATTGGCGGCAGGTAATAAGGAAAATATTGATTTTTTCAGTTATAATAATATTGATAAATTCAAATGATGTCATCTTAATATGAAAAATTAATAATTCAAAACATTATTTTTAATTTGTTGCAATCTTTAAGTTTTTTTATTTATTAAGAATATTTACAATCTGTGTTAAAATGACATAATAAGAAAATATGATAATTTATGTATAATTATTGTGAATGATATGAGGACTGAGGAGGGAGGCCGTAATAGAACCTAATGTGATATATGCTGTATCTTATGTAAAAAATATTTTATATTTTATATTGTTATTGTAGGTAACTATATATGCCTAAATATTATTATTTGTAAATGGAGCTTTTAAGTAATAAAGATTATTTATTAAATAAACTGTATGTTAATATAATAATGTACATAATTAATATTATGTGAGCATGACCTGCACTGTGCTGACTTCAGTTTCGTCCAACATAGTATAGGCAATAAAAAAGATATATACATACCATAATAATATTATTATATAAATTATATATTATATTATATTATATTATATATTATATTATTATATATTATATAATCCGCAACGCGCACAGGTCTCGAAAAAAATAGTCATCAATTTTTTTTTTGTATCGACCAATTTATGTCAACTGATGCATGAATATGAAAAACATACAATATTTTGAAGATACACATTGACAACGAATAATATGTAGTTTATTTTTAATATTATGTATAGTATACTATAACCAAGTAAACCGATATAGGGCTGTCAGGTTATTAGAATGTATTATACATATTATATTCCATAAGTATTTATTTATCCTCAATTACCATTCACATACTGTACCAATCATCTACTGAGTCTGGCAAAACTCCGCAGTAAAAAAAAAAACAGTCAAAGTCAATTCAGCAATACAGCATATAAAACCGGGTAGTTGGTACCATACAGTTCAATTTTGAAGTGTTTTGAATTTTGAAATACATAAACTTTTCTCCGTTCGTGCGAGATTCGATGGCTTGAAATGATATAATTGGTCAAAAAGTGCATCGAGATAATGATGGAACCTTGGCCCTTGTGATGAGCTTTGTGGACTGTTAAATATCTCACAACCCATCATCATTGAACAGGAGTCATATATTATCAATTTACTTTACGTAACCCACCTTTAGGTCTCCCGGCATTTTTGACACAAGCGCTTCTACGTACTCATACATTTTCGGATGCTCGTACGCTCCAGACACGTGACCCAATATACTTGACTGCTCGGCGATTGCTTCAGTAATTCGTCTGGAATTTATTTTATAAATTTTTTTAATGTTTGACTTTTACGTTCAATTCTTTGTTTGGACAGCTATATGCCTATATTATATACTCTATACTGACGGATGACAGTGACCTACGCTAACGGTAGCTATGCCTCCAAACATGTCTAAGTACCGCTGGCCCTTGTGATCGAATAGCCATTGCATTTTACCTTCATGTAAAAGTAGAGGTTCTTCGTACATCTGTACTTGAGGAAACACATTGTCCAATTGCATAGACTGTGCTTTTTCGTAAGAAAGGCCCTGAAAATAAAAATGTATCATACACAAGCGTATTATATGTAATAAACGTATTGTTGCAAACACCATTCTAAACGCTTGCAGTCACTTGTACACTTAAAATTAAAAACTTTCCTTCAAAATTTAAAAGAAGAAAGTTATCTATTTAATACATATTATATGTATACATTAAATATATTTTACTAAAAATATTTTTAATTGTATATACCTATTATGCCTAGGTGTATTAGTAAATAGATTATAAGTTTATTACTTTTGACTAATGAACAATTTTTTATTTAAAAAAATAATATATTTCATTTTCAAAGTTTACATGTTTGACTCAAAGTACGTAATTTTATCAATTTCCTTATGTCCTGACTTTTTAATAACAGTCCTTATCGGGAAGCCTTTTAACCGTTTTCATTAGTCGTTCTATTTAATATAGTTACGTCAAACAGAAATTAAAAACATACTGTGTATGGATTCGGTAATATAACTACAAGCTAAAAGCTAATGCATTCATGAATTTCGTGGTCTTTGAACACTTTAAAAATAATTAATTAACTCAAAAACATCAATTTGAATGAATTAAAAATGATTCACCCTATCGAGATAAAAGACAATATAGTTGCTTACAGCAGCGGTTCCCAAATTTTTACGACCACGGCACCCTTAAAAAATTGTTTGTGTTTCACGGAACCCTAATGTCTAATCCAACTCAACTACAATTTTTGTGAATTAAAAAAGGAAAATCAATTCCTTAAACTCTCAAGTCTAAATAATATTTTAATGATACTGTTGATGACTTTTCATTATTAAACTTAGTTTCAACAAAATTTTCAATCAAACATTTTTTAAACAACAAACATTAAATAAACATAATTTTCTCAATAAACTCATACATCTAACGGAACCCTTGACATTGTCCCACGGAACCCTAAGGTTCCGCGGAACACACTTTGGGAAACGCTGGCTTACAGACATTATGGTATTACGGTTAACAAATATATTTAATATATTTTTTGAGTCAATGTATTAAATTCAATTTAGGTGCATGCATAAAGCATTTTATATAACTTTCAATATGTACGTAAATATTTTCAAAAATAAAGATACTTTACTTTGTACGGTAAAGGTTTGAAATCAATCGGAGGTAATTCGGGAGACAGCCTCGAGGTTGTATAATGTTTATTGAGGCCTACAAAACAAACACAAATTAAATGATTGGTTACACAATTTTATTTTAAATGTTGTAACATGAATAAGCAATAAGCATTTACTATATTTCTGGATACAAAAATATTAGTTAATTAAGATGATGACGTGGCGTTAACGCGCATGTGCTGCAGTCTCCGTCTCACTAACGGACGAAATAGCACATTAGCGTTCAGCAGAAGAGATTAAATATTAGAGTGAATTTACCTATTATCACAATCATAGGTAAGAACATTATCTATGTTCTCTAACTGCTCATTGATTTTATGCAATATTTTAATTTTTAAGCGAGTTATTGGCATTTTTAAATAGCTATTAATACTCTAAATAAGTCTGTAAAAAATTTAAATGTCGTAAAAAATAACGAAAGAACACAGATAATATTATTATTTATTACCTTTAGGCTTTAAGTTTGACAAAATTCAGTAAATTCGCTCCAATATATTTTAATCTAAAAACACAAAATTGGAACTGCTGAAAGTAAATTTTGGTATATTATACGTTAGTGGGATAGAAACAAAATACTATTATGCGGGCACTATGTCGGTACTCCTAATGCTTATAGATTTGATAAGTATTATAATTCACAAAATAATAAATATACTTCAATACCCTTATAAGTTATAAATTATAAAAATATAATAAAATATAAAATACAACATTAAGCAGTAAGTCAAAATATTGTATAATATCGACAATTTGACATGTAGAATATGGCTATACAAACGTACTATGTATATGTGTTATGTACAATGTACATAATATGATAATTTTTTTAATTATTATTGTTACAGTGGTGTTTGAATAATTTTACATTTTTCTTTTTAAAATTAAACTGAATTTATAGTGTTGTTTGTTAGTCGTTACTCGTTAGTCGTTACAAATAAATGACACAGTTTTATAATGTATTAAGACCCATAGATACCTCTATAGGTAGTGAGGGCATATATATTGACCTGTGTTCACAAATCATGGGAGTCAAAAGTTTTTTTTTTATATAGGTAGGAAGTGTGGAATACAAAATTAATGTGTATGTTTTTGTATACAATCTGCAGCAAATAATATATACAAATAAATATGATATTAAGATTTTCTGTGGACTTCTTACCCAAATACCCCCAGTGCAACCCAAACGGAAAACATCTATTGTTCGTTGGTTCCCTGCAAGAGGCTCGCAACTCCCGTCGAATGTCGAAAAACCAAAAAAGGTTTTACGAATACAAAAATTCAGTAGATATTTGACATTTTTGAAAAACACTGTTACATGTTTAACCAACCCTCTTTTGAGACTGAATTTAATTCAAAAAATATTGTTTGTAAATAGGAGACTTGAAATGTTCAACAAATATTTATTAACATTTTCTAAATATTATACCTGTATAATCAACAAAATATTTTTGCATGTTTTTAGCTGTTTGCAAACATTTGAAATATTCTACTGTACTTAAGTTTTTTCGATTTATGTGGATGAAAATTTTATTTCTAACTAAAATTGAATACAAGGTTCTTCATAAGTAGAGATAGGATATGTTGATGACTTTTACATTTTTTTCCTTTGATCCTATAAAATGCCTTCTTATCTAAAAATTAGTTTTATACTCCCTTGATTCAGAATATTCTAATTTTATTTTGAACTTTTAGGCATTTTATAGTTATAAATTAATGATAGTTTTTATGTTTTCAGGTCATTTTTCATATTTTAATACGTCATTTTTTGTAGTTTTTGTATAAAGTGGGGCATTTCTTTCGAATTTTCCAACAAAAATCACTAACGAAATTTGTTCAAAAATTAATTTTATATTATTATAGGTGGGTTTTTGTTGTAACTAAATATTTTATTCCATACCGATACAGGTTTACCGTAAACGTGTTATAAATTATAATTTATTATACAAATGTAATTAGTTGTATTACTAATAATTGACATTCTATCTCTAGTTATTAGTATAGGTACCTATATTTATACACATATGCCGATCATATACACGCTTATCGAGCCTAACATCATCAATATTCAATTGTATGGAATAAATCCGATTAACAAGATTTATATGACATAGATGAATTAATCAACGTATTATAATAAATTGTAAAAAAAACTAATAACAGTAATTTATTATTCAGCATTCATTTACACCGATAACTTTTAAAATTCCGAAAGCAAAATCGTGCGTAAGTACCCGCTTAGATAGTTATGACAGTGAATTCGGCAACGATTTGAAAAACAAATTTTCTATAGAAGGTAAAGTTTTATTTTGTAAAGTGTGTGATGTCAAAATATCTGCATTGAAACGATTTGTGTACTTATGAGTCATAAGTTACTTTTGCTGTTCAACAGCTGTTTGAAAAATCAAAAATACGCTCACAGTTATTTTTTATAATTATATAAATTCAGGGGCGGAGTGGCTCAACAATTCTTACCGGGCAAACAGATATTTTCAGGCCACATAAATTTATTGGTTGTTCACATTTCACATTATTAATTTGTTTTCGTTGTTTTTACAGTCATCAAAAATAGCTAAATATTTTAAATATTAATTATTTTCATCACACCAGGACCAGGCCACTTCTTATATAAGCAAGCCAAACCACCGGGCATTGTCCCGGTTGCCCGGCGGGCCACTCCGCCCTTGTATAAATTTAAATGTTTATGAAATTGTATATTTAAACTTAAAATAACAATTTTACCCAAAACGATTTTAGTTCCTTATACTGTAATTAAAAATATGAATCATAGAAACTTGAAACACTTGACTGTTACTTTTAAATCTAGTTATAACTTATAAATTATAATATGAATATCATTTTCTACTCATACATGTCCCAATGAGATTTTCAAAATATTTTGCCTCATATTTTAAGTTATTATTTATCTCATAAACCTGCACACAAATGACAAATACACATTTTGAGGTAGATTCGTTGGTATTAATTTACAATGAATTGGTGAAATTTTTTGCTGAAATTATTTCCATCTACATAATCAACTTACTAATAATAAAAACCTAAATAATAATATAAATATAATATAGCATGACGATCCTTAAAAACAAAAATTAACTGGTGGTTTTTTTCACTCAAAATCGTTTTTTTCGCATTGAGACAATGATTTATCATTGAATTACTATTCATCACATTACACATGATTATTATACAGTCCTGCTCAATGAAAAAATACAGTTGAAACCTATAACTAATTTATATAGCCGTGTCAGTTTCTTGGTTTTTTCATTATTATTATTCTCTCTCTATACCTATATATACTTATATTATAAGCCTTGACAGCTACCTAGGTTTATGGCTTATTGGACTATTATTTTAAAGGAGAAACATTTAATATAATTTTATTTATTTGAGTCACGAAAATTTTCTGTAATAAAATGACTACAATAATTGTTGTAAAGGTTAACTGTAAAAAAAGCCTGTTAAAAATTCTCACACATGCTTATATTTATAATATAGGTACCCACCTGATACCTTTTATATGTTATTGTTATTAATTATTATTATTATTATTATTATTATTTTCATAATTTTTACCTTTAAATTTATTCCGGATGTTTTTCATTATAACGGTTGTAGGTTTATCGTTAGTCGTTCAGAATAAGACTACAACAGAACTCGAAAACAATATAACTCATAAGCGAACGAGCGCAACAACAGTTACAGTGAATCCATCATAGATATACCAATACACTTTATACATTTATAATTTATGTACTGCAGGGTCAGACTGGACAGGCGGGATACCGGAGGGCTGCATATTTTACATAATCTAACAAAAATGTTATTATTAGCATTTAGCACTTATACCTAGTATGCTAATGAATAAACAATACATATTCATAATGACACTACATCATTAGTCATTACTCATTACAATTAATTCGACCAGACATCACTCGTCAATAATAAAATATATTAAAGACGTTTAATGAAAACGCAACAAGTATTCTTTATTATTAATTGTGTATCATTTACATGAATACCAATGAACCTTCATTTTCAAATTCTATCTCACGCAGGCAATTGTACTATTATAGCCACTGTAGCACAAAAATTCAAAAAATAATTTTAACATTAAAATATTATAGACTGAACAGTTGAATCTAGACGCACAACTGCAAAGTGCTTTCCCCATTATCATTCCTGTAATCTTAAAGATTAAACATTTATTTGAATATTATACTATCCGTACTATTTTATATGTATATTGCAACTATTTGTTGTAAATAACAAAAAAAGGCTGAATAGTTAAATTAACTTTTAACCAGGTTAATCAAGAGCTCATGGATATAGACTTCTAGATGCAAAATATATTTCACACTGATATTTGTAATCATAAGTAATAGTACTATAGAATCAATTTTCACCTAATATATAAATCGTTAAAAACTCTCAAACATTCACTCTTAAACGCATATTCCCAAATCTCAGGGCACCAAATTTTTTGAGTGCCCCTATACCAGGTATATTTATATTGGCCAAAATATAAAAATTTAATATGGGTTCCTCTATATGGAGAAAAAAATATAGGTTTTAAAAATATTTAGGAAATATTTATAAGAATTATATTTATTTATTTATATTTATTTTAAGAAATTCAAATTGTATATATTAATATATTATTATCTCAGAGACGTTAAGTTAAACGCACATTTCCATTCTAAATTATAAAAATAATAGACTGAGAACTACAATGCATAATGATTGTTTACATTTTTTATCAGTTACGACTTATGAGCATTAGGTATTATATTGGACAATTTGTCAATAAATTATTATAAATATATGACATTGCCGAGAAATAAATCAAGAAATGTATCCAATTTGTAAGTGTTGTTTCAATATATTTATATTTGTTTTTAATCAAACACTTTTTAGCCTAACATTATTCTGTATAACTATACATATAACTAAATTTATAGGCGATACTATACTGTATGCACTTTGAATTCATACAATTATAAAATACAAACATTTATTTATAATTGAAACTAAAAATATATTTTATACACGGTAAGTGTACAATTTTTGCTATGGACCACCCTGCACCCAGGGGCAAAATCTTCTTTACACCGGGCCCTTAAATTAGCGAATTTGGCCCTGTCTCCTCCTAATTATTGATTGCCTAGTTTAAGTTTATATTGATCAATTTTTGTTTGAAGTAAAGAAGTAGCTGATTACAATAACCTCATATCTACTTATCAAAACTTATTATACAAATATATCTGCATGAACTGTATTCAATTTAATTTGATTTTTTTTTCCAATACTCCCATGCCACAATAAAACAAATATAGACTATTGATTGAACTATGGCCCCATTATTTTATCTATATATATTATTACATGTGTCCTTAAAAGTGTTGTGTAAACTTTAGTCTCGGCATCAATAATAATGTGTTGATTTCTAATCAATCAAATACACCCTCCGCGATGATAACTATTCATATAATGTTCATATTATGTTATACAAACGCAATATCCTCTATCAAAATATTTACTAAATAAAAATGGCAGTACAATTTTGACGACTTCCATACAAATTTAGTAAACTTTTAAAAGAAAAGTGTACTGCCATTAAAAAATGAAGTTTTATGACCCTCGCATAATATAAAGGTGCCCAACTATTAATAATCAACTTTATCTACTTGCAGAGATTCTTTCAACTAAATATAAACTCTTAATTCTTTTTTTAATAACACTATTTGTATATGCTACGTATACATACTAAGATAAAGTAATTACTATAAATTATAATTTATAAAGGTATATAAGCCATTGTATAAATCCGCATTCCGAAGACTGGTTATAACTGGACCTATACTTGCCAAATACGCAAATAATTTGACATAATATTTATTATGTATCGAATATTCAACCAGTGCACAATAAGTTAGTTCTCACTACTGGGGTACTTGAAAAGAACACTATAATACTTGAACACTTGTACAGTTGTACAAGTAGGTATAGTCAAGTACACCAATTTCACAGCTGACTGTTGTAACAATTTTAATATTGGCGATGAGCACCACATTTTAATAATAATTTAATATTTTCATGTTTTTGTGAAAATTAAATTAGAAATTAGTGTGATTATACCCCTAAATTAATATAATAAATAGAAACCTATATTCGTTCACCATTTAATAAATTGGACGCACCATAGCTCCGCATGAATAAAAATATTTTGTGAATCCGTAACTCCGCATGCACCGTATCTCCGCACGGTCGAAAATACAAACGCACCGTAACTCCGCATTCTAAAAATATTTTAACCCAAAGATGCACGAATTAAAAAAATTATTACATACTTAGAAAAAACATACATAACAAACGATGCAACATTTCCACCCAGTATTTGGGCCAAAAAAGAAGCGACGTTGGAGAGAACTACAAACAATAATATACAATTTATAAATAAAAAAAATCGAATTATATAATAACAACCAAATAGATAGATATAGTTTTGTAAAAAGTTTGGCTTCGTTTAATAATATTTTATTTTTACTTATTTTAACTTACATTATAATTTTAACGATTTTTCGTTGTATGCATTAATTATTATAATTTTTGTTAGATACATTTTATACCGACAATGACGATTTTTTTTGTATGCATTAATTATTATTAATTTTATATTTTATAATTACCTAGTATTACCTGCAGTCTAATATTATTTTTATTTAACTTTAATAATATGTATTGTATTTTGTATATTTTAAACATTAAAAAAAATATGTGCGGAGTTACAGTGTCAAAAAAAATCTTTTATGCGGAGTTAGGGTGTTTAAAAAAAACTTCGTATGCGGAGTTAAGGTGTCGAAAAAAAACCTTGTATGCGGAGTTAAGGTGATATATTATAAAATGGCGACGATCCGTGCGGAGTTACGGCGCACCGAATAAATTAAACTCACATATTTAGATGTATTATGAATATAAATATATAATATAAAAAATAAATTACCTATAACTTAAATTTCAGTAATAAACGATATTATAATTATTATAGTTGTACATTTATAATATTTTCATCCATAAGCACGATGGTGATTTTATTTTGCCACTTCCTTTGTATTCAAAAATATAATATAATATGTACAAAAAAAAGAAATGAATTTGCTCTGAAATCTACTGCATAATAGGTTTCTAATGTAACTCGTTAGAGGCATCGTTGATAAGATAAGTCGCAGTAATGCATGTGTTAAATTTAAATTCATTATTCAATGATAAATTATACATCGTATACTTACAATTAGTCTTGTAAAGTTGTGAAGTAGCCAAGTAGGTATTCAAATACTGTTTTAAATACTTTTTGAAAAAACTGTGGTCAGGATTCCTCCCATTGATTCGTGTCTATAGTACATGTTAGATTTTGTGTTTTTACATGATTAAGAAAAACAAATTTTATCATACGATTCAAAGGATTTTGTAAGAAAATTGTAAACATTTTATATATTAATTTCGTGATTTTTTTTTTTGTCATCAATTTACAATGCCAGTACCTAGCTAAAGCTACTCCCAAAATATATTTTTCTATCTTAAAAAGGTTGAAAACTTATCTTAGATCAACTATGAATAAAGTAATTTAGGACAATAGGACATATTTATTAAAAAAGTTATAACCAAACTATACAGTATATTTTTAATTTATTTTGTATTTAAGATCGGCTAAATTTACAAGCATTAATGTTTATTCATCGGGAGTCGGGACATACCCCCACAATGTGGATGCAATTAATAATAAAATGGCGCTAAGTCCCCTAGGTGATTAGATATTGTTTTGTTATCTCACAATAAAATGTTATTAAATTACAATAAATAGTTGATAGTTCTTAAGTTATCGTGTTTTTTTGTAGCACTTAAATATAAATTTAAAATTGTTGTAATCGTGAATAACTAACTAGATACCTATGTTAGCAATTTATCAGTTAACTAGTGCACTGTTTACATAATTAGTTGGTTAATCATGGTTTTATTATTATTACAAAGTTTAGGATACAAATATATATATTTTATAAAATAATTAAAAACTCAACAATTTTACATGGACTTATAAATATAATCTGGTATATATTGTATTCAAAAAACAGTTATTTGCCCTGTGTTCTGAAAATTATCTGGACCCTCCCCATGACAAATTCCTAAGTGCCTAACACCACTGTTGGGAGGTGTAGTTTGTTGCCTATTGTAGATATCTGTCATAAGTGAGTAGGTACATAATATCAGCAACTCTATATCAGAGGTTCCCAAACTTTTACGACCACGGCACCCTTAAAAAATTATTTGTGTTTCGCGGAACCCTAATGTCTAATCCAACTCAACTACAATTTTTGTAAATTAAAAAAGGAAAATCAATTCCTTAAACTCTCAAGTCCAAATAATATTTTAGTGATACTGTTAATGACTTTTCATTATTAAACTTAGTTTAAAAAAAATTTTCAATCAAACATTTTTTAAACAACAAACATTAAATAAACATAATTTTCTCAATAATCTCATACATCTAACGGAACCCTTGACATTGTCCCACGGAACCCTTAGGTTCCGCGGAACACACTTTGGGAAACGCTGCTCTATATATTATCCTTGTCATTTATTATAGTTTTCTTTAAGTACATTATCAGCTAATATAATTTGATGAATTCGCTTTAGGAATCAGGACTAACATGACGTTTAATTTTATAATTCCTGAATGGTTTTTTGTCAAACCATTTTTTAATTACAGGTGAATCGTGACTGTCAAGATCATAATAATGTACCTATAATTTGATTGAAATTGCCATTTTTTTCATCTCCGTCTCCCTCCTCCATATGCCAAACCTTGTCAGTCTAGAATAGGTACCTATATGGCTATATATTTAATCACAATTAGATATTATTGTTCCATTTACAATGGTTTTATCCAAATAGGAATGAGAGCTAGGTATTCAAATTCAAATAACTTCATTTATTGTCTCGTGAATTGAAATGTAAAATAAAAGACATATTTGATTACCTATACAGAAATAATGACGTACCATTCGGTACTGTCTGTACACTCATTTGTGCATATTGATATTATACCTACAACCTACCTAAAGCTATAATAGGCTGTACTGCTGTAGTTGTAATCACGTGTAAAATAATATATTATTATTTGCGTTGTAGGTATTTGTGGAGTATGTGGTTGTAATAATTATTAATTGATTATTAATTGTGTTACTTGTTTACAGTTTACTAATATTATACTCATGGGTATCAACAAAAAATATCAAATAAATACCTAATGACTGATGATTAATGGCTAATATTTGCCATGATATTTGCCATTTGCACCTACATTAAAAGTTAATGCGTAATGCGAAAAAATTGAATAACGTAACCCAACGATCGAGTTGTCTTTGATCTAATGAAATTGGCAACCCTGTACCTTTGGCACGATATCCGTTATCGTTCCTCGTGTTTACATTTTGATTTCGACGTCTTTCAAACCTAGAAATTCGACCTGTACCGATGTACCATATATTTTCTATGCCTGTACGCTATACCTACGGTACTCTTAGTTCAGATATAAGATTTTCGTTGCGTTAAAGCTTTTCGCTCAGCACAACTAACGTGCAAATGCTTATTCTCAAATTAGACAAATTTCTATACTTCCCGTCAAATCGACTGACCACGAAAAGGTAAAATTTGAAGACTACCGCATATAGGTGCTCGATCAAACGCGATTGCTGCTGCTGAACGTTCATCTGTCACCAGACACTCAACAGCCAAGATGGACGATTCTGAACTGGAAACCCTGCGCTCAAAGCGGATGGCCCAGATGCAGTCAGAACTCGGTGGAGTAAGTGAAACTCTAGACCTATATAGGAAAACAGTCATGGTGTATTGCTTTTTTTATCATCATTATACACTAACTGGATATTTGTGTTAATGTAGTCACAAAGTGATAATCCTGAAAAGCAAAAACAAGCAGAACAACAACGGCAGGCGGTTGAAGACATGAAACACTCAATTCTTACCCAAGTATTAAACCAAGCTGCTAGAGCAAGACGTAAGATTTTAGTATTTTAAGTCAATCAACATATGGGCATCAATGTGTGTTTTGTTAATATAGTGAACACTTTGATGATTGGTAAACCGGAAAAAGGACGTATGGTAGAAAACATGTTACTCAGAATGGCTCAATCTGGACAGATTGTCAATAAATTAGGAGAAGATGAACTAATCGGTTTGTTAGAACAAGTTAACAGTCAAATGCAGTCACAAGAACGTAAAACTACTGTCAAGGTAAATTATCTTGACCAGTAATTATTCTAACAATAAATTATATAGTACTCAACATAATATTTATTTGCTTTAAATTTGCATTTTTCAGTTTGATCGAAGGAGAGCTGCTCTTGATGATTCTGATTCTGATTACTAATATTAAAATATTTTAATTTTAAAACATTACTCTATATTTATATATAATTTTGTACTAACGCGTAAGTATCTATTATGAATTTAATGAGATTTTAACAAACATTATTTTACTGTCCAAAAAATAATAATCTACAAATTGAGCTTTGTTATTTCCTTAAAAAAAAATATTAATAAACAAAATTATATTTTTGATCTTACTAACCTAAATTATTATACCTGGCTACATAATTCACACTATTGTAAGATACAGTTTATATTTTATCTTATCTACAACTGGTTCATGATAATTCTATTATTATATTTCATGGACTTTTGGTTAATAGTAAATTATGACTTAAGTATGATCATTTATGAAAAATATTTTATTACTAATAATGTTAATAAAATGTAATAGTTTTGGTGTTATAAAAATTACCATCTGATATTTCTTATCATTTGAGTCTAAACCATTAATATATTTAGCAATATTTGTAAGTTATACAGTTTTAGTACTTTATATATGAATATATTTAATTAAATAAATGCTAGGCAAATTATTTCTAATTGGTAATTAGGATTTTTTTTTCTAAAAATTAACTTAAAGAAGTGTGACTTTGAGACTGACACAACTAAATATTTCTGAATAATATGTGTAATGTGCAAATGTATTTTGGTACAGTTCAAATAAGTAATTCAAATAACTTATTTTAAATACACAAATAATGTATAGGTTAGACTAATTCCGTACAAATTACACATCAAATTTACATATTGACCCAGCATCACTGAACTTATTTTTTTATTTTGTTCTCATGTCTAGTAATTATTTAGTTGTATTAATATTTAATAGTACAAAATTAGCAATTTTATATAATAAAATGTTATCATAGTAAGTATAATTACCTTGAATTTGGCTCTTTGAATCGATACTTTGGATATAATATGTACATTACACAAACTATAAATAGTATTTAAATAAATTCTAAAAAAAAAGAGTGTATGATCTAAATTCTAAAACACATTGTTAAATTAATTTAACTTTTTATTTTATTGCGGCATAACTTAATTAGCCAAAATGTACTCTTTTAAAGTATTCTACTAGCTCATATCCAAATGGAACAACTGTTTGTGTATTTAATAATTTAAAAATGGATATGATTTACATAATACCATAATTTATACTGAGTGTAGTATTTCTTTAAGTTGTAAGCTATTGCTTTTCTAATTATTCATATCAATCATCAAATGTCAAATATTAATAAGTAATTTTAAAATTGAACAGGTTAATACAACAAAACTTTATTTTTATCAATAAAATATATTTTATTTTGTTAATCATATCTACAACTAAAATGTCTCTGTAATAACATAATAAGTTCTATTTAGTTAAAAATTAATGTATTTGGTTAACAATCATGAAAAAAGTATCCCACATTTTGTTTTTAGATGAATATACTTGTGTCCCTTTATATAATAGTTTCATAGAAACGTACAGTCTGTTGAAGTATTTGTAAAAAAAAAATGTTACTATTGCTTTATACTTGCGTTCTAAATAAAAAATGGGAAAACAACTTTAAGCATTGGATGGCAATACATATAATACTAATAATAATAATCATTATATAGAAAACAAAACAATTGAGGTCCAGTCTTGGCAATAAATCTGCACAAAATGTAAACAAGTACTTATAAAACATAATGAAGAAATAATTTCCATTATTATATATTGTGTACAACTAATATAATTGTATAACAGGAATGTTATGTAACATTGTTATCAGTTGTATCACTTGGGTCAACTGACAATTGGGTATTGGAAGTCTGAATGGTATCCTGTTGCTCGAGGCGTGCTGCCACATTGTTCAAGTCCTGGTAGTTATCCCTCAACAAACTGTATGGAAATTTAATATATTATCAATTCCCTCCAAAACTGAATTAAAAGCACATCATTCGGATTACAATCTATTTAAACAAAAACTCACTTAAGCATTATCTCGGCGTTTCTTGTACCATGACGTATCTGTTCCGCAACTGATATAGTCGATGGAATCGTTGATAAATTTCCAGGATTAAGGCCTTGTTCTCTGGCCCTTAATAACGTTCTCAAAGATCTCACTTGATCTTCAGCTCTTTGAGCTCTTATCTATAAACAATATATTTAGCTATATTTTTTATTTGTGTTTGAAATTTGTTCAATGAATTAAATCACCTAGTGCATAGGTTTCAAAAGTATGTATATTTAAATTTCAAATTAGTATTTCATAAGCTGCACATTTGAGTTGTATTAAGTATTTTTATCGGTGTTCAATTTATCACTCAAATTAAAATAGTAACTTACCAGAGTTTGTTGTAACATATTATTTAAATTCAATATAGTTGTTCTTAAGTCTTGTTCTGTTGCTTCTAGCCTAGCCACCCTAGCATCAACTACTTCACTGTGTCTAAAACATAAAAATATTTAGTTATAAAATATTGTTTAAATTTAAGATCATTTTATCTTTGATTAATTGGGTTGCCATTTATTAAAAATTATTAATATTGCAATAACTCCTTCCCACCAAAAAATACTGAGTGTCATAATGAATATAATGGTACACCCTAGTACCAGCTAGTATCAGAACACTTCTTGGTGATGTAAACAAATGAACTTAATATTATTCAAATCAATTGTTAGAAGACACATTTTTTTTATATTGTAATTCTAACTAAGTATACAATACACAAGTTACGTAATAACATGGGACTAAAGCTTAGAAACCTGACATCTCAAAGCAGAAATTAATATCCCAACCAGCACACTGTACTATACTTAAAACAGGCTATGAGTGTTCCGGGGAAATTAGAAAGAATGGCAACCCTAATTAACAATAACAGTCAAGTAAAATGGATATAATTAACCGCAGATAAAATGATGGAAGGTAATCAATGCCAAAATAAAAGAAACCTTTGAAACCTGGTATAATTTTGGTTAATTGGTGTAGCACCACGTTGAGGATTTATGGTAATGCTTATACGGTTCCGATCAGTTAACTGTTCATTCCTGGTGACCGGATGAACAACCGGAACACCGATTGGGCCATCAGATAAAAAATCTGGCAAACTGTTGGTAGTTGTAGGTGTGGTAGCACGAGGCTGTGTTGTTGCATTGGTGAATGGAAGATCCAGTGGCATAACCACACATTGCTGAGGTGTACGGTTGCTACGGTTGCCAAACATAGATGGCCGATTTATCCCACGTGTCAAATCAATACTATTTGACCGTGAATCCAGATCACTGCTGTCATAAGGTTGATCAGTAGTCATATGATCCTGAACAAAGTCTGGTAAGGTTGATGTCTCTGTTAATGGCCTCACTGGTTGTGACACACTAGGCACAACTTCAACTTTGGGTTTTGATGTTTGATTGTGTCCATTGTTGCATAAAAAATGTCTAAATGATAAAAGATTATCTTCACGCTTGATACTGCAAGCAGTAGCTTCTCCAGAGTCTATTAGAAAATACATTTTTATGATTAACATTTTATAAATGATTAAATTTGTAACAGATACAAAGAAACTTTAAAAGGATAAAATAGTATCTGCTTTACAATAAATTATTTTTAAATGTACACCACTAAAAGGCTAGAAATATTCAATGATTTAATTAAGTTCAAATAGTTTATTTTTACTCAATAAAAGTTTTTTTGAGAAGCTAAAAATGTAAATAAATATACCTAGATAGGTACCTATGTTTTATTAAGTTAATACAAATACTTTTTTTTATAGCAGATCAAATTACAAAATTTAAATATTAAATTAAAAATTAAGTCATTTTTATTAATTAAATGTGTTATAAATATTATTAACTACCTTGCATTGAGGGCTGTTGATAATAAATTAACAATAAAAGACCTATAAGTAAAAAATTGTGTCAACCTACAGTTAAATTAAGTGAAAGGTGAAAGGACCAAAGAATGCAGTACCACAATGCAACATTCCAATAACTGTGCATTTTCAATTACACATTATATTCAAAGTAGGTCCTACCCAAGATTTAACATGTTAATATATCATAGATAGTATAATATATGTAAAAGATGTAATAACATTTTATTGATAAGCAACTATTCCATAACTACCTAGTATTTAAATATTTTTAAACAAACTATGGAGTATGGATTAAAATAATTAGTTAAATATTTTGTAATTATTCCTTATATTATGATAAGATACATTATATTTTTTAGCCAATGATTCCAATTTAAATGACTTCTTGAAATAATTTTTTAAGACAACTTTTATGCGAATAAAATGTAAGAATTTAAGTTTAATTTTCAAGCTAACAATATATAATAATTGTGAATGGTAAATATGAATTATACAAATATGTGTACTTACCATTTACATTTAAAGTATTGTCATGACGTCTGCTATCCGTATGAGTACCCAGACCGATGTCCAATTGACACGGAGGAGTGTTCTCATTACCGTTCACTAATAAACTATCTGATTGACTATTACTATCACCTTCATTACTCGGTGGATTAGCTACAGCATTGTCGACGTCATTTAATGTACTTTTGTCTTCTTCTTCGGACATAGTGTAAAGATATCATATATATATATACAAATATGTTATATGGCTCGATGATTATTCTGCGAATTAAGAGATGATCAGTCGTCTCCACATGGCACTACCTAACTGTTGATGCAAATGCTAGGATAATTATTTCATTAAAAATGTTATTCATAAGTAAACAAGTCAAAATATTTTACTAACTGAAACAAGAGGCAAACGTTTAATTCTTTAATAGTTTAATGTTTAATCAATTTACTTTTTTTTTTCAAAATTATTTGCAAAATGCTAATGTAATAGCGACACATTTGACAAAACAAAATTGAAGAGTAGGGGTTATAGTGATAATGGATCCAGTGTTTCCCGGTACACGATATTAAATTCTTCTTTTTTTCTCGTGATCACCCGAAAGTATGTAAACGATTGAAAATATATTGAATAATATCCTAATCATAGAAAATAAAGAAAATATGAATAGGCCATCAGACTCTTAGCGGTGTTTCTAAACTGATAAAAAAGTGAGGCGATTTTTATGAAAATATTTTGTTTTCCAAGGGTTGAAATTTGGAATTATTACTTTTGCATTATTGTTTGATGTTAATCGTACACTTGAACTTATTAATTATTATTTAAATTTTTGCAATAAGCCATAAGATAATATAAATTATAATAATATGTAGTAACTAATAGGTAGCTAGGTAGGTAGGTACCTCTGTTATTAATTTTTAAATATTTTACCGAAAAACGATTGACAATTTACATTATACATATCTGTCCAGTATCAAATTTATTTTATTATTAATAATAATCATTTATCAGTAATCAGTGGGTATAATTTTATTTTTGCACATTTCCCTAATTTCTTATTTTATTCGGAATCATATTATAAAAGTGTCATAATAAGTACTTATATTATTGTCCATTACGGCATCGTGCACATAATATAATAAGTCATGTTCCAGTATTAAAGACTGGCAGCAGTTGGTAGGTAGGTAGGTACATACCAAAAGTAAAAAAATAATATTTCGTAATTCGTATATTGAGTAGTTATAACTACTATAGGTATAGTAAGAGGTATAAGTTTATGACTATACAAACAGTCTACAAAAAAAAAATGTAATGTGTTATTTTGTACCTAGGTGTAATGTAATTTTAAAAATCAGCCGGTCGTTACAGCTAATGGATATGTAAATTGCGGTCACTGATCATAAGCAATTGTTTTTCCACGGCTTAACGCATGTAGATACTATAGGTACCAGTAAATGTTTACATTATTATAGATAGGTATGTATAGTATTAGTAGATTATAGTTCTCAAAATATACGCGTTTATTATAGCTGATTTTACATTTTTGAACAAAGCCGATGGAATTTCCATAGTGGCTCGCCTGTAGTAATGATATATAATATATATATAAAAAACGATATTAAAGGTATACATTATACATTAGGTACACCATTAAATAAGCATTTGTACCGAATGACTGCACGTCCTTCACTTCTTGTATTGAACACACTGCTATAGTATACATTATAATATTACATAATATTATATATTCATCATAGGAGCTATAATTTAGTTACAATATATACATAGGAATAATGTATACTATAGGATGTATACCCACAATTTAAATTGTCCAGCGAGAGAGAACACGAAAATTGGCTGTTCTGCACATCCCCATACCCCACAAGCTTTTTGATCCAACGAGTACAATTGTGTTAGTATTTATAGAGAAAAAACCAAAAAATTGACAATTTCAATAAATAACTCAAAATGAATCAAAATATTTTGAACATTTTATCACGTTTACTGTTTAGTATAGACATTTAATAGAAATTTCAAGTACCTACAATTAATAGCTTTTGATTTTGAATAATTACAAAATAAGATAAAAGTCGTATAAGAATTTGTTAATTTTTACTGGTGAATATCCCCTGTCCAACTTCAAAAAAACACATCACTTTTAAATTCAATACATTCATCGCTCAGCTCAGCAACTAAATTACTAATAAATAGAATGTGTGCGGTTAATATTATTTTTAAAGCAAACAATGTTTTAATGTATTACTGCATTATTTTAAATGCACAAATCATGGTTTTTAAAAATACCATTTTATGCAAAACTCTTTGTATTTTTTAATAAAACATCATAGAACCAAATAAAATAAAAAAACAAAGTTATATTTCTAATTCATATAAACAAATAGGTAATAATGATAATTGATAGTCAACTTAACATGATGTTCGAAGTGGGGCAAAAATCAAAAATCGTTGTATATACACCCCATTTTTACCTAGGTATAGACACTATAATTAATTTTGAGAAATTTGGTTGCAAATAATTATATCGTATTATTGTATATCATAATTCATACTTCATAGGTGTATTACGAAACGATAGCTTCAATATATTAGCTTTGTACGTTGGTTGTCGAACGTATTATTATTATTATTGTCTGTAATCAAACGCTGTTAATTAATACTCTTAGATTGCACCGGTATACATACAAGTAAATTTCAAATTTACTTATGCAGCATCATTGGTGCAGTATTGGTATTAAGTACGAGTACCTGTATATTATAACTCAATCATTAAGATTAAGATATCGTATATTTACTTAAAAGTTAATAACAATAATACATACAATTATATAGATAGAAATATAGACTATTATAATGATTTTCAATATAAATAAATGCAATGTTTTCGCAAAATTTAAATCAATATTCCATAATACTAATAGTAAAATAAGGTACTTTAAAAGCAATAGGTATCAAAATACCGGTGCAACACGATTGCGTAATTTTTCCTTTTTTGACTCAACTAATTATACCACGATTGCGAAAAACATTTGCAACACGATTGCGCCCTGATCACTTTTTACCAGTTAAAATCACAACACGATTGCGCACCAAATTATATATGTGTATATATACTATGTATATAAATTAAAAATATAAACTACGCAAGGAGCAACAAAACAACATTACATTTATAATGGATATTTGGGTAAAATTTAAAAATAATAAAATATCGATGAATGATTATTTGCAAGCAATGGGGCCACGTTTTTGTGCCAGTTACCAAATGTAATTTTTAAAAACAATTAGATATTAGAAAATATATGATGTAATGAAAATTAAATTATGAAAATAGGAATATTACTTTTTATGAATTTATATGAACAAAAAAAAATATCGAATATTGACTATGTCAGTATATACATTTAGCATACATGTAATTTAGAAAAAAAAATGTTTAACCGAGCCAACGATGATAATTTGTTGACAGTCCTAGGCTTGTAATAATTGGGAAGACAAATTGTAAATTAATGGATCATAATTAATAAGTACCTATATATGTGTATATTATTTTATGTTGTACATAAATTATTATACATAGTATATATATGCATTATACACTTATCATTTGGTGCACAATCGTGTTGTGATTTTAACAGGTAAAAAGGGATCGAAGCGCAATCACGTCGCAAATTTTTTGCGCAATCATTATATAATTAGTCGGATCAAAAAAGGAAAAATTGAGCAATCTTGTTGTAGCCTCAAAATACATATGACGTAGGCTAACGGGTCAACTCTACTCAAAATTGTTTTTCGCAAAGGTAAAATGATATATTTACCATCGAAATCAAATTTAACATATTCATATTACGGGGAATAGTAAGTTATTACACGAGAGTTGAAGGGAAAAAATTACATACGTTAATTTCTATAAATGATATTTGTTTTATGTTCTGATGCATATTATGTATAAATTAAGTGTATTAGTTAATACACAGAGCTACACCAAACATACATGCACTAATTTTTTATCACCAACTTCTGTCCTCCACATATTTTTAAAATGATTGAAATTCTTAAATATTTTCAAGTAAATACATACATAAAAAAAACTACAAATAGTAATTCAAAAATAAAAATCAGTAAACAAAACTGCCAAAAAATGTTATAAATCACACAATTTTAGATTTCACAACAAACAAAATTAATCAATATGATCATGTTAAATATTTAGGTTTCTAAAATAATCCACATAAAATATAGTACATTTTTTTGTACAATAACATTTTCCCTTTTCTTGTTTGGAGCATCAAGGTTCTATCAATTTAGTTGAAATATTTCTTTACTGTCAAGTTAAACCATACCCATATGTAGATAAGTATATATTATGTAGGTACCCATTACCCACTATGGTTGACTGACGTTTGGTTCAACGAATTAAGTCCAATTGAAATTTCGTCCAATAGTAATAATTTTCGTCAATATGCTTTTATATCCCAGGTGTGTTAAGGACTTATTGCGTCTATTAGAGCTAGAATAATATATATACCAATTATATGGTGGGTATAATAAAGTTCAACGGCGTGTTCTATAGAGCTGCATGTCCAAATATTTTTGTATTCATCCAAGTGTACGAAAATATACAATAAGATACCGATACAATTATACAAAACAAAAAATAATCTCAGAATATATTTGACAGACAAAAAAAGAATTAATTACAAATACTTTAACACAATTAGAAGAAAACCAAATTAACAAATGTTGTTAATATTTTCCATTACACGTGTTTGTAAAACACGTGTAATGAAAAATACTTGGACCGTCGGTGACTAATCTGGGCAACCTATATCCATACTAAATACTTTACATTAAACTACCGTTCCCATCAATTACGCCTTCTCCTCCCATTTTAACACGTTAATCTCAAAAATAAACATATCCTAAATAAACTTCTCCTCGAACTGATACGGACTTATGATATTTAGTTATGGGGAGCAACCAAATATACCACCATAAATTAAATCCAAAAATTTCAATTCAAATGTTTTGGTCAAATAAACAAAGCTCCGTAGTATGTCTCAAATGATACTCTCCGTAAAGATTTGTCTATGATTTTACATTAAATATAGATAATTTATTTTAATTCATTTTATATAAATTTGAGACGTAATACATTTGATTTATCGTAAAATGTAATTTACAGATTATACAATTATTAATTAGAAAAATTCTATAGGTTTGTAAAATTAATAAAACGTTGATAAATTATTGCTACGTGATCTCTAAATCCTTATGATTTTCTTAAAAAAATGGTTTCTGGATATTAAACTTAAGTAAATTTAAAACTTCCAAATTAATGCATAATACCTTTAGGCTTTAAGCATTAAAAATGGGTTTATCGGGCTTAATAAATCACGTGTAGCGCTGTACAAGTATAATACATACCTAATATAATAGGAACTAGATAGGTATATATACAATATATTGTGTATTAATAGGTCACTGTGGGTGTGACTTTTTATATGGGTGTTTTGTGTTTACACATTTTTAAAATAATATTGTTATCTAAACGGACAACTTTTTATTCATTACTCGTTATTTTGCGCCGATATAAACTGAAAATCGGTCTTAGCAAGAGTCAATAATTGGTTGATCTGTGGAGGGACTTGACATTTTTACCTTTAAAAGTGTACTATTGAGAGACTAAACCCTTGCGCGGCTTTCGGGAGGCTTATAACGTTTTGGAGGGGTTAAGGCTTCCCTATGCCCCCCCCCCATATCACACTTGGTGAGCAGTGTTCCGATATAGGGCTTCTGTGATCATATATTTTCCTTGATAATAAAATGTGATTCATTTTATTTGTTGAATTGGTTTTTCCTATATTCAATTGGCATTTTTAAGAGTTAGGAGGGATGAAATTAACACTGGGCAGGGAAAATTATGGGTATTGTGATTTTTCCAAGCACGTGGCATATGCGGATTAATATTATACAATGAAAACGTATCATAATATTTACGGCGTTTGCAGTGAACAATACACACATGCAAAACGTGCAGCGCGGTCGGTCGTGAAAAAAATATCGTAACAATACAAATCAAATAAGCGTGTACAAGTGTTATTGTGCGTTATATAAATTGATATCATCATTACCTAGTTACATAAATATATAGACATATATATAATAATAATACACTCGTGCAGCGAGCGTTATCGTTTATAATATTATTACTGTCGCGCGTGTATAGATATATTATACTCGCGGATGGGTAATCTGGCGGAAGCGGTGTGCGTCGGTACACCGTCGGTGTGGTGGGGAGGAGCTTCGGTGCCTATCTCCGTGCACACAATAATAATATTATATTATAGCATTATCTGCAGTGCTAAACCGCGGAAAACACACCTCGCACAGTTTCCACCGACCCGCAACGAGTCGTTCTCGTCGCTACAGCAGCAACCGCCGGCGTCCACAAAACGCAATAATATACACAATATTATAATATAGTATATGGGTACGTCGTATTACGATACATACGCTGTATACCTATACATCGCGCCATTCTCATCTCGACGCGAAACGACAAGCGCGAACTTACAGTACCGCCGCCACCGCCGCCGCTGCCACCGCCGCCGCAGCCGCAGCCGCAATCCGCACACAATACAAATTCGCGCGTTCCCGTCGGCGGTCGTCGCGCGCCACATATATGAAGTTTTCCAAGACTGTGGGCAACAGCTGGCACAATGTGCTCGACCAACTCCAGCCAGGAGTACCTGGTGGCCCCATCAAAGGACGGCATGGACGAGACGAGCTACATACTCCAGCAGAGGCGGCGTCGCCAACAGGTTATGATCAGTTATTACGTAATACGTGTAAAATGCGTACGATTATATTATTATAATAATAGTTATATTGTTACTCTCAATAGTCGCATATAATATATCAATGATTCCGTGTACTATAATTCTTGCACACCCGATCGCTTTTACTGCCCCGTAGTTATGTATAGGCGAATCGTGTGTATATTGATAAATCGTCCACTCCATCCCCATACCAAGCTTATGTATATCAAATAAGAAAATAAAAAGATGTTCGAATAATTTTATTTTGTCGTAAACTTTCGGCATGCTGCGACCATGCATTGAAGGATTGTACCATCACGTGATTGACTGACTCATTAATTACCTGCGGCTGTCCACTGAATAATTGATAAAATATTTTCCAATATACGCAAAGAACAATAGGTATAGGAATAAAAAACTACTGAGCTCGTTATTTTAAAATCCCACCTGTCCTGTTACTGGAGTAACTAATTGCATGACTAATGTCAAAAACAAAATTGTCCCCCAACCTAGTTAATAATCTGAACGAATAATGGCCTACAGAAAATATATTTGGTAGCAACGACAGAATATTACATCAACATTATTATGTACCCTGCAACTGTGCCCTGTGGTGTGAATATTAGTCAAGTATCAATTTTAAGTTTAAATAATTTTCGATTGGTTTTCATTTCTAAAAAAACTTGTTTGGTTTTTGACGTTTTACTGCGTCTTTTCAGGTGTTGGTAAGGGACGGCTTACGGGTTTTTTTTTCATTAGAGGAACCTTCCTCAACATAGGTCATTGGTGCAGGATGGTACGGCAATGATTTCTTTGTATATTTTCAGAAGGTCTTTGTGTTGGCAGGGTTATACACGAGTTTGTGTATGTGTGGTTAGGATAAATCCCGGGTGGTCACCCATCCGAGATATAACAACTCCGGCTGGTGCATACACTCAGGGCGCTTATGACACTGAGTGTGGATACCGCGACACACTGCACAACATATACGGTATTATGTCGTTTTACTCGTCTACATTTCTAATTTTTTCCATATTTTACATCGAATCACAATGCGTTTTGAATAAAATTAGTTTAATTGCGGAATGGGCATATTTTAATTTTATACATACGTAAATTACGGCCCAAGTATATTTTGAGTGTATAAAAATTGCACCCTACATATTATTTATACATATGAAAATGATTACGTTTTGAACGACATTTGAAAAATTAAAATTTTCTTTCTATTTTTCAGAGATAGGACTAGGAATACATTATTGTATTAATATTGGTTTTGATTTTCTTGTTTATGCTTAAAAAATATTTTACTAAAAATAAACCTTAACGAATAATACGTTTTTATCGCTTATACTGTTTTATAACTACCATTTAGAGTACTTGAGTGACGATAGTATCAATATAATTCAATATGATGCATAAAGTATATCAGTAACATGAATATTTTAGGTTTAAGAAATTAATACCACGCCAGGTATTCATTATAATATAATGTGTATATTATAAATGTACATATACCCAATGACTAACACCTACTATATATAAGCATTACATTTTTAATAGGTACTGATTAATTGATGTACAACTATATTTTATTTTATTTCTGTGTTGCTTAACATATTGTGCTTTTTTTCAAATTAATCAGAATCAAAATAAACAAAAAAAAATATTATAAATTCATTAGTTAAATTGATTATAGTATTTTAGATTTTTCATGGTATAGGTACCTATAATATATTCATTATTTAAGTTAAAAATTCTATAATGAAGATAAATTTAAATTTATGTTATTAGGCGTGTTCATCGTAATTATCCGAAAATTCACTAATAAAGTATCAAAAGGATTTTAAATACGTGTATATTACATAAACATAATGTAACTTCCTCAAGTTCTTCATAATGAAATTTTAAAGTTATTTTTTTTATATATGTACATAATATTATATGTTATTATATTTTATACAAATATGTCATAGTATCAGACATAGTATTATGTAAATTTAACTTTCTTATTTTAGAAACGTTCAAAAAATATTTTTAGGAGAAATAAGTTTAAACTTAAATTTAATATAATATCGGGTTGGTTTAGGAAAAAAAATGTTTAGATATCACTTTATTCGTGTTTACTTAATAGTTAATATAGTGAATACTTAATACTATAATTCATTTTATAGTTGATGTATAATATTGTGTATTTCGTTATTTTCATTTTCATATATAAATCTTGTACCATAAATCATAATATAGTCTATACAAATTTAATGTTCAACACCACATACATTATTTTCACATATTGGTTAGGTATGTCACCATGTCGGACCACAGTTTTAGAACAATAATATAATATACCCTGGCACATAAATTAATATAATATGTCCTATAAGCCTTAATTAAAATATAATATTATACTACAATTATTATTGTTGTAAACAAATTTTTATTGGCTTATGATATTATTTTATGAATTATTAACAAAATTCGGACATATGTAAATAAAAATTATTATATTTGTTAGTTAATTTTATATAAAAGAAAAAACTATCATATACCGATACTTATAAAAATGTCTAGCTAAACTCCGTCAACCGAGAGCAGTTTATATCGATATCTAGATAAAATACATGTTGCAACTTAGTTCATTTCAAATGACAATTGTATTTATTGATTTCGATAATTTGATTTTTTATACTTATACTAACATTTAATGAATTTGTAAAAAACAAAATTATTAAACTTTTATGAAAATTGTCAATACAAATGATAAATGATTAAAAAATAAAAACATAGTTAAAATACTTAATTACCAAAATAAAATTTTATACTTTTTAGACTTATATAATCATTTTTTTTTTTATATATATAAAGTTGTTTAGACTAAATTACAATATAATTTGTATGACTTGGAGGCATGGTCGTACCCTCAATCTGCCGCAACGCTCTGAGACGGTATAGCACTCGGATGGGTGACCACCCGGGTTTAGCAACATATCCATGTAACACATACAAACATTACAAACGTATTCCAACCAACTATTCCCCACACACTGTACCTGGCTAATGACCTTAGTAGTTGAAGCCTTAATATAAACAAAAAAATTTATAATTTGTTATAGGCATACTGTATGAAAAGACTTGGTTTTAGTAAAATTAAATATTTTTGATAATGATTTGTAGGTATGGTATACATTAATAGATATTGGCTTTGGCATACATTCAAAAACAAAATATTTTTTTTGTATAAGTTACATATTACTATATTAGTATATTATTTATTATTAAATGTAAATGGAAATGACAATTCTTGGTAAATCATCCTATACATGACAAATAATTTTAGTTAAAACAAATGCAATTGAAAAAATTACTATTTCCTACTTTAAAAAAACATCGTTATGGAGAATAATTTTTAGATATTTCAGTTTTTAATAATAATTGTAAAGAATTAATTGTTAATTTCATAAAATAATTCAGAACTTCATAAAAGTAGATATTTTATTTATTCTAATACGAATTTCATAGGCACATGTATAATTTTAATTATTGAAATAAAATTGATAAAATAGTAAAATAATAATATAACTTTTCAGAGCAATTTTACAAAATATTTTCTTACATGATTTAGATTATAGATATTGATTATTGAATTAAATAAAGCATTGGAGTACTTTATTACTTTTATTCTTTATTTTTAATCGTCTATGTACCATTTAAAACTTACACTACACAGTATTGGGTATACATATTAAGTATTATAATACGATATTGTGCTAAATAATAATAATGTTAAGTATAGGTAGTTACTATTTAAATAAATGCGTTGTTCGAAAATGAAAAAAAAAACTGTTTATTAAAATCGTTTTTAGAAATTGATCCATTTTAAATTTAAATCCACGGCGAACCATGCTGGTTTATGTAAACATCATTAAATGCATACCTACCTATCTGAAGTATTTACAAAACCATTGACTTCATCTCGTGGTATTGATTTATTTACTTTTATATAGTTTTATATCCATGAGTACGATATTCAAATGTATCTCTGTGTATTAGACAGTATTCGAACCTTATTTCATTTAACTGTTCTCCTTCACTGCTACTTCCTATCATTCATATTTAAAATAAAATTGTAACAAGTATTTGGAAAATTACTTTCGTCTTCGACAACTCTCGACAGCTGACTGACCAGAATTTTGATCCGATCTGATATAGCTAGTGTGTGGACATGTTTCCGATTCGATGTGTTCCGTTCCAACGTAGTGTACGGCAAACTTAATATTAAAAATCATTTTTTTTTTATTTAATACAATTTGGTTGATGATGTTAAAAATATAATATTATGTGAAATTTTATAGGTACTAGTTAAATAATTATAGACGATCATTTATTTGATTAATTTTCTACATTACCTAAGTATTTTGTGACAATATTGATCTAGACCTGCTACTCTATTAATCAATGTGTTTACTCTTTTGTTTTCGGAACCTATCATTTTTGTTCGAACAAACATTGTTATCATTTATTATATTCAATATTGTATGTAACTATTTAAAAATTTGGAGCAGACTTATTCGATAAATATTGTTTTATTCCAAAATTAATGTAGAACATGTTAAGAAGTTGGTTAATTTTTAATTTATATTCATATTCATATTCAATTAAATGTTTTATTAAGTCACTGGATTTGAAGTACTATTGTTGGATAAATTATAGAATAATAGTTGAAAATTATATTGACTATTCTATAAATTAATTAGATATAAATTTTAAACATGTAATCGTTTTCGAAGTGGCACATTGCAAAAATATAATTCAAATATAATGTAGACAGAATAATGAATCTCTGAATGTAGATGCATTTTGTTTAAAGATTCATAGTTAGAACTTAAAAATATAATTTTACTTTCCTCATAGATTAAAAATGGATTTTATAAATAAAATGTTTGAATCTATGTATACTCGCATTCGCCAAATAACTTCATAAAATTATAATTGAAATAGTTTGATGACACACATAGAAAAATTGATTACTGCAATCTGGACCTTGAATAATGGTTACCGGTTACTTTTACTCGTTCATACTTAATAACTAATTGTTATTAATACAATATGCATAATATATAAATTACGAAATAAATATAAAAAGCAATAATATGTTGTGTACGAAACAAAATAAAATATTACAATTATGAAATAGTTCGGTTTAATATTTAATTATGATTTGAGAAAGTATGGACTTTGGAGTAAGGATTATCAATAATGTAAATGATAACTAGCACAGATATTCGTATTTATAGCATTATAGGATAATAATTTAATATACAACTATTATGCTACAGCAGTTGCATATAATATTATGTTATTTTGTTAAACATGAAAGAAATTATAATTATTATTTATGAGTTGGATGAATGTACAATTAAACAATTATTTTTAACTAAATAATAGATAGGTACAACAGTTTGGGTTGTCATTGAAAATTTAATTTACGGGAACTATTTTTTAATGCATATATTTTGTATTGAAGTAATTTGTTCACATTTAATAATACATAATTACAAAAACAAATAAGAATGTAAAATAAATTTGAAATTGCATTATGTACGTTATGATACTTATTGTACAATGCTCGTCGCAAGTATAATGTAATTTTTAACTCAGCAGCTTATGTATTAAGCAAATCACATAAATATTTAAATATTAGTTTAACGGATTAAAATATAATGCATAAGTTTAGATTATTGAAGACATAAAAATTGCATGGTAGGTAGTAATAATTAATAACTATCGATAATAATTTGAATCTGCAATATATGTTTCTGTAAAACCTTTTACCTCGACAGGTATGCATTTAATTAACTAATATTTTACATACCAACTTTTGACTGTATTTGTTATAGGTGATGGATGGAGGCGACAACCTCAAAAACTGTCCAAAGTTTGCGAGTTTCAATTACATCAACTCAATTATTGGTAGTGGCGTTATTGGTAAGTTGCATAGTTAAATACAAATTGGCTTATTATTTATAATAGGTATTTAAATATACTCGTACTAATAAAGTAAATACAGTATACAGATATCTCTGGTATGGTTGAAAAAAAAAAATGTAGATTAAAAAAATCATTCTTTGGTGAGGGCAATGAATTGATAGGTATTTACTATTCATTAAATTTAGGTTTTAGGTATAATATATTTATTTTAGATACAAATACATTACTTATCAGACACCAGTTATTTTTTCTACACAATTTTTGTTTTCCTGAGTCGAATATTTAGTCTATTTTTAGCAATAATATATTAAGCAATGCACATTAATGTAATATCATTAAAAATACTTGTACTTTTTAATTTTATATTCAGAAAGCAATTATATGAAGTTGTATTGAATTAATTTCCATTCATAAATCGTAAATATATACCTATTGTATACATCCATCACAAAAATGTATCCGTAATTATTATATTTATGACAAAAATCGAGATCTCAATAACAACACTATACAATTCACCAATTTAGTAATACCTACCTATTAATATTAAATATAATATTGAAATGTGTAATGCTCGTGTTACAGCCAATTTACATTAACCAATTTAATTAATCATATGAAGGTATTGAATAATTAATAACTATTTAGTATTTGTATAACTTAACTAAGAAAATTAAAATTTTATCACATGCCATAATTTTTTTTACAATCTGTAATGGATTTAAGTCTCTATACCTAACCCAACGTTTTCAAACAACTGTAGTACAAACATGATGTAATTAATCACGATTGTAATAATGCTTATAAATACTTAAACAAATATGTCAACATTTCAAATCTATATGACATCTAAATACGAACAGCTTATGATGATTTACGACATGACTTCACAAACTTATATATTAAATAATAGTAAACCATTCACCATCTAAAATTTAATTTTAAAAAAATCAAAAAATTGTTCACACTGCAAATAAGTAATTTATTCTCGCATAAAATGAATAAAGTAATATTAGAATATTTTAAATGCCAGTTACGAAGATAGCATATTATTTTATAATGACAAAGTTATATTGTTTATATTCGGCAACAAATATAATCCTAGAAATTTTATTTTATTCAATTATATTATATGTATAATTGATGGTGGTACACCATATACTAAATAAAACGCTATTGAAAATAAGTTTTTTATAAAATGTTAAGTTAACATCAATATTTTTCTAAAAATGTATTTTTATAATTTTGTATTGTTATCATTTTTTGTTTATTTTTAAATTCTTAGTGACAACATGTAATTGCAATTCTTTACCACGAAGGAGAACATATTTGGAGTACTTCGATAAAAGTCGAATTTTGGATCAGTTGTTTATGATCTATAAGTAATTAAAGTTAAGATGAGTTGAATGGAGTGATATGAGGGTACCTACCTCTCAACCCTAACTCAATCCACTTCACCGCTCGTTTATACTTCCATTATTTTAATTACTATTAAACTACTTATTCAAAAATGAATTTTATGGATCAAAATACTCCGAATAATATTCTACTGTAGCATATGAAATTAAAAATGTATGTAGTCACCAAAAAAAAATTATAAAATATATTGTTTTGTAAAGACTTAAAATTAATAAAAAAACATTTTCAAAAACGTTATTGTTTTCTGAAATAATGAGTGTATTACATTAAATGGACTACCCCGTACTAAAAATAGCTATTCAATTTCAAACTAATTAGAGTTTTTTCAGGTAATCTATTACAATTTTAAAATTTGTATCTATTATTATATAATTTGTGTTAGGTACTTACTTAATGTATAAGATTTACAAATTGAATTCTAAAAAATTGTAAGAAGTCTTAAATATATTTTTAAATGCCTGAAATATTGTACATTTTTATTATGGATTTTTAGTAGTCGTTTGTTAGGAATGGGTTTTACTTATGCATAACGTTTATAAGACCTAAAATGTTTTTACAATGCTAAAAATGTACATTACATATGTGATAGTATTCACATGCATCATAGTTATAAATTCAATATATTTAGTTTATTATAATAATATGAGCTAATAACTATTATAAAGCTATATTATAGGTGTACTATAGCTAATATAATATTATTATCATTTATTAAAATACTACTTCCTCGATATTCAGAAACTATATTATACCGACCGATGCTAAAAATCATTATTAAACTGCTTAAACTGTAGAGTTTAAAATAAAATATATAATAAACCTCTATTACACTATATAATGAAAGCTAAATGAAACGAGTAGCTATATAAGAATTACTGACCAGAAAGATGGAGGTATTTATATTTTTAAATTTTTATGCACTTAGATAAAAACATTCTATGTAAAAATTCAAATCGAGAAAATAATAGGTCAATTCTACAAGGAACTTTTAAACCACTTATGTAGTTAGGTATAATGGTATATACTATCCTACAACAAATAAGACTCACCATTATTGTAAAACCAATTTAAGTAATAGCTTCCATGCTTTCTTGTCCCACTAAGAACCTTAAATATATTCCGTTTGTAAAATAGTTTATTATGAAAGATTTAAGACAAGTTTATTAATAAAATATAAACGCAATTACAATAGTTCATACTAATAATAGAATCAGAATGTGATTAGTTACAATTTTAATTATTGTCAAATTAATATGTATTATATTATTAAATTGTTAAGTTGAGGTACCTACTCGCACACAATAATAGTTATAAGTGGATTTATTCACGTGCTAACTTAGTTTTAGTTACCTACCTAAAAAAAACCCAGTTGCTGATTAAATTTAAAAAAATATTAATGAAAGCCAATAAACATACTTATAAATTTATTGAATATGACATATAAATCACACCCGTGTCCCGAAGATAAGAAGAACGTAATTACTTTGAATTATGATTACGCATGATACAAAATTTAATTTGTTTTGTTTCAGGTATTCCATATGCGTTTAATTTATCTGGTGTCGGATTGGGAGTTATATTATTTGCATTGGTAGCGATTGTCACCGATTACTCATTAGTACTCATGTTAAGGAGTGCACACATAAGCGGCTCTTTTTCATATCAATCATTAATGAAATCTGCCTTTGGCAGATATGGTTTCGTAGTTTTATCCTTTCTACAATTTATTTATCCTTTTATAGGTAAGTATCAAGCAATAAAAAAAAATAATAAATCAATAATATCAATACATAAATAATATTTTACCATTCTTAAAATCTTAAGTCTTAAACTCTTAACACGAGTTTAGGTTTAGCATGTGGATAGTTTCAATTTAGCCGTAACGCCTTTAAGATTATATCTTGGATGGGATTATTATTTTTCAAACTTAAATAGGTAATTTAAAGTATAAAACAAATTATATTTTTCAGAGTGCAACTATAATTATAGGCATATCTCAAAATTCTTATTTTTTATTACATATTGTAGTATTTAAATTACAAAAGCCGTTTGTTGTAAGAATTATAAGAATTACCTAGTTAATTAAATTTTGCATTTTTAAACGAAATTTTATTTTGATATATAATATACTATTTTTTTTAATTTCAAATTCTCATATTTACTTATTGATAAGACGTGTTTGGTGATAATAAAGGTAGAAAAATATACCTACATGAAGATGTAGATTGTAGGTAGTAGGTTATTACAATGAAATACATATAGGTTGCAATAATTCATGTTATTATATATACCGCCGTATTAATATTAAGCTTCATAAGCATTATGAATAATGAGTAATGACAAAAAATGACTATAGATTAATATAAGTTTATGTACTCGAAATATGTTATTAATAACCGTTAACACTCGTAGGGTCTACGTAAGTAGTATACATTTGTATGTTCACAACGTATTTTTAGTTTTCACCGAAGTAATCCACGCCATGTTTTGGGGATAATGCTCCACTCAAAATTTTTTGTTTTACCGTATACATATTATTATTACAGAGAAGTCTTTGATGGGTGATTTTTGGATAAAACAAATAATATTTACCTTGGGTGTTAACTTTAAATTTATTTTTTCATACCAAATTCCGTTATTTTATAACTATAAAAGCCCAAAAAAAATTTTAAAAATTGAAAGTTTACATTTAACTATTTAGTCCCACTCTAAATTCTAACTGTCCAATGGAAATTAAAATTTTAGAATCTGATCGGAGCTAACTTTATAATGTTACATTTTTAAAATGCTTTTTTGTATGTCTTCGTCGCAATTTGGAGCAGTAAAAATGATTCAATATTAAGCTTTTAGAGTTGCATCTGATAACAAAATGGTTCTATAGTTTGTACTTTGGGAAGTCAACAAAAAAAATCCCAAGGAACAAACTAACAAAAAACGGCTAAACCATGAAATATTTACGCAACATTAGTTTTCGACGAAATAAATTTAATTTTGTTCTTTGTTGTTTAAAAAATAAACATCTGTAGGGACTACGGGTGTACAAATGTAACCAAATATTTGTACTGGCATTTTCTTGACATCCTATAACTTTCAAAAAAGGTCATTTTAAGCTATTAATAGACATACAATTTTGAGTTTTAGTCTTTTTGATTTATGTTGATAAAAAATTGTCCCAGATTTAAAATGTTTCAAAATGTTGTACAAGATTACTCATAAGTTTTTAAGATAATTTTTAAAAATATCTAAAAAATTTTTCATAAGCACTCAATATTAAAATTGTGGACAAAAATGGATATTTTCGATTTTTCTTCCAACAAATAGCTATCATTTTGTAATTCAACGAATATAAATTGAAGGGGTTTGAAACATTTCACTATTTAGTAAATTAACTAAACACAATTAAATTTTCCAAAAAGTAATACTAATTGCAGTATGCTTTTTGTACTATAAATATTTTTACTCCGGTCTTCAATAAGTTGGTATTAACTTATAAGTTAATATTAATAATATATAATATTATAATATATTCGATATTTTTGGAAAAAAAGATTTCTTACTACTATATTACTTACCTACTAACAGTATTATTAATTAAATATTATAAAATATTATTTGAAGTCAAATCGACAGACTGTCTCCGCGCAGAATCGTTTTTGGTAATGATGATTTATAACTTAATTTAAATTTAACACATCAATTACTGTGACCTACTCAATGACGAAGTACATTCGAAGCCTATGTTTACTGTTACAGTAATACTGTACATCAGAACGACTTCCTGTTCTTTTTTTTTTTAATTTACATCAATACATTATCATGACAGCATGACGCATGACTCATGAGACTAGGTCGTGCGTACTTTCTTTCGCCGTACCTCACACACACGTTATTGTATTTTTTTAAAATATTTAATGTTTTATGACATTTTTGGAGAAAAAAATCAAAACTTTTTCATGATTCCATTATTATTTTTTATATATTGATGTATTCCCGTTTAACTTTATTTTTTATAGTAATCTTTTTTTCATGTTTTTTTTTTGGTGATACAATATGCTCATTCAGGTACCTAATATTATAGTAGTGAAAATAAAACCAATATTTTAATATCATAAAGATCATTAAAAAATGTTTAGTTAATTGTATTTAGTTATAAAATATACAGTTTTAATATATCAGCATATAGGATTGGCTATTGGGATATTAGCCATCAATACGTGGTTTTAAATCGATATAGAGCCATAAAATCGATAGACCCATACAACATTATTATTTCGCTGTATTGCTTGGATTTATCAATGTTTAACAACTTTGATTAAACCTGTGTAAACATCGTGTTCGAATAATTCTAAAACCTTGTATGGGCGTTGGACATTATGTTTGTACAAATGCTATGAAATTATTCTGCTCAAAAAACACATGAAACGTTTTAAAAATGAACAATAGTTTTTCAGGTCTAATAGATTTTTTCCTTATAATTTAGTAGTTTATATAGTAAAATAAATTTTGACTAAGACTTTATATAGTTTATTATAATATTATGAAAAAATCCACACCTGCCTGCTACACACAAGCAATAAAGCAATAAGTTCAGCGCCACTGGATTTACATTTGTTTTAAATATTTCAACTTTACATTTAGAACATCAACTATACTTTATATTACACATTACAAGTTAATACTTCTATAAGCAAGCTCATAGTAGGAGTAGGGAGACTAATTACAATAATTTAATCAATATCACTAGTAAAGTACCTATATAGATAGACTGGTCTATACTAGTATAATACTAGTAACTAGTATTAATTATAGACCAGTGGCAGTGGGTACTTATGCAGTTACTAGTTACTAGTTCTTAATATTTAGTCTATAACAATATTTTAAAAATAGGTACATAAATATGGTAACATGGGTTAGTTTATAGTATAGCCTTGCAAATTAATTTCTGTTGATTTGAAAAATCGATTGTAGCTCTTTAAATTAAAACAATATTAGAAAATTTAAGTTTTAATAATGATGATAGATATTTTAATTACTATACTAATTAAATATTAACCTACTATTAAGTATCAATTAATAAATATTTATACCAATTTGTAGCCAGATAGATACTAATTAATATTGATTTTATATTTTCATATATATCCACTCCATAGTCCATTCTATCTAAATTGTACATAAATTAAAATTTAATAATATTTTTTTGTTATTCATTTACTTACATTATTAAACTCACTTATATTATAATATAATTTTAACTACAAGTCTGAAAAATATATCTACTGCACTTTATTATTATCAAGTTTGTTACTATAACCAAATTATATTTAATTTTCAATTTATTTAACTACATAACATATTTTTTATCACAAATATTATTATCAATATAAAATACATATTGTGTAATGAATAATGAATAAGTGATGTACATAACCAAATATATGTATGCAATGAGTATCTATCTGTAGGTACTCAATAACATTAGAATTAGGTAACATAATATCAAACGAATTTATTAAAATGTTTGTTACAAATGAATAAAACATGAGATAATAATATAAACTATAATATCCCAAGTAGGTACATCAGTAGTAATAAAAATATATTAATGCGTGTAGTTAAATCATATACGTTACGTCTAAATTAATATGTACCTAGGTACATGCCTACGATTAAAATTGTATTCAAATGTATCTTTTTACAGCGATGATAAGCTATAACATAATTGTCGGGGACACTGCGACAAAGGTCTTGATTAGGTTGTTTTCGCTGCCACACGACTCTGTATTTGCCCAACGGTACTTTGTCATAGCAATGGCCACAATTTTTATCACAACCCCTTTGTGCATGCTAAGGAATGTCGCGAGACTAGCCAAAGCGTCTATTGTGTCTTTCATCATGGTTTTGGTTATTTTCGTGACTATAGTCATCAGATACGAATCTCTACACGACGTCATGTAAGCCTAAATTATATATCAGTACATATGCATGCTTACCTAGCACCTGTACCGATTATTAAATTTCAAAATAATTCCTCCATCCACTTTTTCAATTTCCACAGGTCCACAGTAACTGAAGTCGGTAACATAAACACATGGGATTTTGCTCGGCCTGGTGCGATTCAAGCTATTGGAATAATGTCATTCGGTAATATTTGCTCTTATCTATGTTTTATTTTAAATACTGACTTACATAACACTATTCTACGAAATATTTTCAATAAAATACATACCAATAATACATAATCATAATATATAAAACTACCTATATCAGGGAGATCGAAATTTGATATCTCGGAAATATTCATACCAATTTCATTGTGACAATATATAACTCAAAATTAGTTTATTTAAATATTATAACTATATAAATATATAATATTATAGGATTGATCGATATGCATAATAAAGTGTACATAAACTTAATATATATATGACTAAGCTCTGTAGATAATAGCAAATAAAAAAAGTCTTTAGAATAAATAACAGAATTAATCAATCATACAAAGTATATTCTTGAGTGATAAAAATTAAGCATAAAAAAATTGTTTCTATGTAACCCTTTATTTTATATTTAAATACTCTGATGCAATATTTTATAAAAAAATGAACCAGAAATGTAATTTACCCTAATAATATTATTAATTGACAGATGTGTGTGTTTGAGCTTTCCAATATTTATTACCTATTTTTTATATGTATAATATGATTAACAAACTACTTGCTTAAAATTATTATGATTTGTTTATTGTTACTCATTACTTATTTTCTACTATCTTTTACAATTCGTTGTCATTTGAGATTGTGCGTTTTTCTTATATTCTACGCCATACAAAATAAATAAAATAATAATTATTGTGTATAAATACTAAAGTATACAATATTATGGTTTTTTTCTTTAATCATTAAGGTTTTATGTGCCATCACAACGTGTTTTTGTTGTATGATTCAATCGAAGGAGCAAGTCAGACTATTTGGAACTGTGTAACACACGTCGCGGTCACAATATCGTTGTTGCTAATGGTCGCATTTGGGCTAGTTGGATATGCTACATTTGGTGATCTCACTCAGGGTAAGTTGGTCTCCTTGTTGAAAATGGATAACACTGGATAACGGTATGTTGTACACTAATAAACCTGTAGGTGATTTGTTGGAAAACTATTGTTGGAACGATGATTTAATCAATGTATCAAGGTTGTTGTTCTCATTAACAACGCTGCTCACATTTCCGTTGGAATGTATGGTTACTAAAGCTGTTGTCGATCAGACGCTCAGGGGTGGTACCGATCCCGTTCCAATGTCAAAAAAGAGACACGCTATCATTACGATTTCTATTCTTGTGGCAACCTACTTCGTTTCCATATCCACGAAATGTCTTGGAATAGCCTTAGAAATAAACGTAAGTGTTAAATACTTTTTAGCGTAGCTTATAAGTTGTATAGAACATTTATTGAAAAGTGATTATTTTATTAAAGTAGGCTCTACCCCATTCTCGCTTTGCATGCCAGTACCCACCTCCCACCAGACCACGTGATCTGGGCCTGAGGGTTTCACCCCTTTTGCATCTTGAAATTAAACGTATGTTATTCTTTTATTATAGTGCAATTAAAATGATACGTAATATGTAAATATTGTTTATATAATGGAGAAATATACTTTATCAATTTAAAGTTAATTTTAACATTTACATATATTTTATACACACATTGTTTGTTCGAATATTATATAGTCGACTTAAATAATAATTAACACCCTGCAATGTACACCACTCTGTATTATTTTTGTTTACTCTAAAAATATTGCTCGCTTTTTGACAAGCAGTTTAAATTATATAACCATGGTTAAAACCGACTGTTTTAAAATTACAAAGATACCTATAAATGTATTAATACATCTTTAGCATGGCATTTTTTTTAAATGTAATATACCATTTATACTTTGTAGTAAGTATACTATGTTGATATTTTAACGAAAGGGTTCTTTAAAGACTATTCTAACCTAAGTAAAAAATTTAACTGTAGTTCTGAGCAATTTCAAATATTTTTTGAAAGTACCTCTCCAGGCAAACTCTACAAGCATGAACTGATTGAGGAACAATACAGAAAACCATTTTCAAAGAGTATAAAAATTATAAATGTTTAAATTATATATATATTATTATTTTGTATTAGGGAGTTGTGGCCGCAATTCCACTGGCATTTGTTTTACCAGCAGCAATTTATATTAAAATTTCCAATGATTCATGGAAGCAAAAGGTAATATCCTATCTAACACTATAATATTAATACAGATGTAAATTATTAGATTTGAACATACTAGGTGAAGATTCTAAGATTATGTATGGAACATTTTAATGTCAATTTAAGTATTGCATGCGTATGAGTTACTGTAAATACAAAATACAAAATGTTTTAAATTATAAATTATAATACTACGTTTCGTGTGTTATATTTTTTTATACTTTGATTGAGGTATAACTATTATAGGTGTATTATTTAAAAATAAATGTTACTAAATAATAAACATTAACCGTATATATTTTAATTAATGCAATTAAAAAAATATGTTTGATTAGTTTAGTTTAAATACAATTTCAACAGTCACCTATACTAAAAAAATTCTTCTTCGTTTTATAAGAAATGTGATATCTAATCTATAAATTATAATTAAACACGATAAATGTTGAGAAATAATCTTTCCCTTATAATCTTCGAAGTTTAAGGTACTCTAAAATATTTTAACAACATAATTGTAATATCCAAATTCCAAGGTTTATTTAAAGAGTCTGAAATGTTTGAATTATTATTTTAGTAAGCTGATAATATATTTATAATTTATAAATGATTTAAATTTAGAATATTTTTTGCAATACATAACCAAAATTAATAATATTTTAATGTATTTACTATTTTTATTTACTTTAGATCCCTGCATATTGCTTGGCCCTGTTTGGTACAATAGTAGCTGCATCTGGAATATCATTAGTCGTATACGAGATTTTAACTTTTACTGCGGATTCTTGCGAGAATGACAAGATAATGGATCACTGTTACATTAACGACACTTACCTTCCAACTGGTGACATTATCCAGTTACCATTGAACTAAATTGATTTTAATACGAATATTTTTTAAATTATAACATTTATGGTTACGTTCTAGTCTCTAAAAAATATATTTTTTTTAATTCAGAAAGATTCTTACTTATTCAATCATATATATCATATATGTATATATATAGGTATACTAAACTATCAAAGTACCTATGTAATATTATTTCATTAGTTATTACTTATTACCTATACCTATTTGTGTTGATTTATCTCATTAATGAAAATAACGATAAGCCTAAGTTTTCATTTTGACGTAGGTTCCTATCAAAAAAAGTTATTTTTTCTCGTTTCTCCACGAATTTTTTAAATCATAGATTTTTTGTAAATGATATTTTTTTTAATAATTTGTTAACTAGTGCAATATTTTTTAATCTTCTTAAGCCTTAATATTGTATCTAGTGTTAGAAAAAATAATTTATACAGAACAAAAATCTAATATAAATAACATGGTATAGTCTTGTTGTCAGACCCAACAAGGTTACTAATAGTTTATACGACAACTGGAGTTTATATTAAAATTTAAAGTGGTTGATTCCGGTACCTAATAACGATTGTTGTCACTTGTCAACCAATTACTAACACTTTTAAGGTTATATTTGAGTTCAATGATTAATTGGTTATCTGCAGATACAACCGTACAAGTGTTGAACTATATGTCTATAAAACTTACTTAAACTTTAAAACTTGTACGATATTCAAGATCTTACACCCAAATATAAGATTTATTAAAATAACTCAATAAGTAGGTAACTAAAAATTAAAAAATCAATATAACCGTAGGTATAAACTATTCAGATATAAGACCTTGATAATGTACTAATGTCCTTCGAAAAACACTTCACTGATATCTTATAAATCGACAAAGTCACATAGATACTTCATACTTATACACATATATTATGTATCATGATAAAATATACTACTATTTGAGAGTTTATAGTCTTAAAATATATATCACGGAAGGTATCTACTACCAAGGTATATATATTATATACTTCTCTTGAATTTATGATACATTAGTATTTTTATTTTTTATTAACTTAAAACCCAATTTTATTAAATATTTAAAAGACATTGTATTCAAAAAGTAACTTTTAAGTAGTTTTGCCCCCGGATCTGAATACATTATTTGTTAAATGAAATATTATTTCAATTAAATTTAATAGGGATACCTGTTTAAGCTGTATGATTAATTACCTATTATAGGCTATAGATTATTATGCAAAATAATTTCAATTTCAAATGTCACAAAAAATATCTTATAAAAATTAGTAGTTCTTTAAACAATTATTAAAACTTTTTAATATTGTTTACGCTTGTATAACTTTTAAAATATCTTAACTTAGATATTTTGTAGATTAAAGTAAAATTATGCAAATTAGAGTTATGAAAACTATTTTCATTAATATTATATTAATAAAATATATAAGATAATACTTAGCTGATATCGGTATTTAAAGGCTTCCTAAATTCTAAGCCAAATTACATTTTGTAAATTCAGTTTTAAATTAATTTTTTTTAAATAGGGCATTTTGCTTTATATTCAATAATTAGTAAAACTTTGGGTACCGAATACTAAAATTATATTGTCATAAATGTGAACTATATTCATACATTTGAATGCAAGTTCATTCACTTGTCACATTGACATTTTAAAATATTAAATTATATTTATTTATTAAATGTTAAATCGTAACAAACAATAAGTGCTCCAAGCTTTTGTATAATATTTTCCTGAATTAATTAATACTTGTAGTTGAAATAATTATAAATTAATCAACCGTTTACAGAAATTAAATGTTGCTTAGGGTTTTAATATAAACCTGAACATTATATAATATATTTCAATTGTATTATTCCTTGGCTATTCATTATGTCTTAAAAACTAATTGATTTTGCTTATTGTGCTATGAGTTTAATAATCATGTATGGAAACTTATTACGTCATTGTTTTATTTAATTAAAAATAATATTTTTCCTATAATATTTTCAATATTATACTGTGGTAGATATTATCATGAATCTTTAATGATATAATATTTGTTTAAGTAAGTTATATCGTATGAATAATATGATAAGCTACGAAACGTTATGAATCATTTAGGTTAATTTATTATTTGTTTATTTAACGGACTATTGTAACCAAATTGTAAATAATAAATAATTAAATACATAGTTGATAACAAGTTATTAGAAACAGTATATTATATATTGTATAATATCTAGTTTAAAAATCAAACATTGAGTATATGAGGATTAAAAGATCATTGTCCAAAGGCTGAGTCTTGTCATTTCCTAGCCTAGTGGATAATATTATGAATGTAACCTGTGGTGACTGGAGACAACAGGTATACCTACACTCTACAGTAATTACGACATAATAAATGGAAAAATAGTATTCATTTTTTTTATGAGTGATCGTTAACATAAATTACAAAGGCTACTGCTGGTGAGTCATATTATACCTACTATACCTACACAATATACATATTTAAACATATTTTAAAACATTCATAGTCTTTTCATTAGTCTTCCAAATATTTTCGTTACACATTTTTTTTTAAATCAATCTTACCTTTTAAAGTTATAACCAGGTTATTCACTCTGCCAAAAAAATATGAATTTTATTTTAAATAATTGTTTGATAGTTGAGATTTGTGGGTTTGATAAACCAATGGTATGATGGTTTGGTTCAAGTTTTACGGTACGTGCGTTAAATCTAGTGCATTTTAAGTTTTCCGTCATTATGTGTTTGACTGTAATTATGATTTCACAAAATTTCAAATTTGATCGTATTCAATCTATATAGGTAGGCGTAGGTAGTGTAATGTATATTATACAAGTATAAGTACTCTGTGTAAATTGTTCACACGAATATTCAAGAAATATCAAATAGTGATAAAACTGGCTCGCGTAAGTAACCTATACTATATTATGTACCGAAGTAATTTAATATTCAATTTAATTTTTAGAATAACGTATTATTTTAAAATAGTACAGGAAGGTATTTATTATTGGTAGGTACACTGTAGTATTTATTGTGATATAGGTATACTTAATAGATATAGGGTATACTTAATACAAATACAAAATACGTCGATATTCAATGAAAATTATGAATATGAATTCATAATAACACATTAAATATTAAACTTATAAGCACCTGTATCTAATCTTTATGTATGTAATGTACCTATAATATTTTATGTACCTTCAAGAATGTGTAAATCAATAAATAAGTTCAATGTTCGATAGATTACATTAAACGTACGTAAGTATGGTATGTGAATATAAATAGCCATTAAGGACTGTGTTTTTTAATAAACTCTATAATATGAAGACGTATAATTTAATAACCTGTAGACATTGAATAGTCAACTAAAATTTGCAATCAAATGTGTTGTTTGAACTCTTTAAGTTCGACAAACGTCTTTAAACAATTGTAATTTCGAATCCAATCGTTTATTCCCATCTAAGCTTTTAAGCAATATATGATTGCAATCAAAATTCTAAGGCCAAATTTCTCTTTGAAATATAATTCAGCTGTGGCATTAGGTTAGGTCAAAAATGTTTTACCTGAAAGGGGCTGGAGCGTGATGTGTTTTAAGGTGTAATATTTAGGCATTTCATATAGCAATTATTATATTTGAGAAGTATTTCTGTGTTCGAATGAAAATTTAATCTTTCTATAGTTCTATACAATAGTATAATGTTACATAAATGTAAATAGCCTACAAATCTTTTTTCTACCAACTATTTGACACGTCAATTCATTTATCATATCGAAAAATGATCGTTTTTAAATACTTATAGGTACCTATAGGCTTTTACAATGTTAATGACGGAAATATGAAGTACCTATGTATATATTTACAATTTCACAAGTAAAAGCATTACTAATTGACAAAGTGACAACTACAACTTCAGTCTGTACAACTACAGTTCGGTATGTTTCTTTTCGACAAAAATATTTTTCTTCTAAAATACGGTTCGGAAGAAATATTTTTCTACTAAAATACGGTTCGGATAAAATATTTTTCTTTGTAAATATTTTCGTATAGTATATTTTTCGGATAAAATACGTTTCGTAAAAAATATTTTCTGTCTTTTTATTTTCGACGACAATATTTTTCAGCTAAAAGCCTAAAATACTGTTCTGACGTTTTATTTTCGGATATTATACGCGTGATATACGCTATAGCTCTATCCAGTGTATATGATCTAAGTTTATTAGTTATTACCGTATGATATTAAGCACAAATGGCCTATCCCACGATTTAAGATATTTATATATATACAATTCTTATCAAACAATAGTTAACGACACTTCTAGTCGTTACTCGTTGCGCAACCAGTATATCTTTAATAATGGTCCCAGAAAATCTTCTGAGGCCGTGTCTTTAATCGTGCCTAGTACTAACTACATATCTTCTGAGTTCTGTTCTGACCCTCTCAATTCCCACTTATTGATACTCTAGACTTATAAAAAAAACACTTTACAAAGCCTCTCCAATGTTAAGAGGATCATAGGATCAAAGCAACTTATAACTTAACTATAGTTTAATATTATATATTTTAAATTAAAAGTCTTAAGTTGAATAAACACTTCAAATTCGCAAATACCTTATAGGTATTTTTATTAGAATATTTTGTTCACTAACTTGTTTCTAATTCAGTTAACATGACAATAATATATTAATATGTCAGTCAATCGTTTTTTATGCAAATTTGATCATTTTTAACCATATTTCTTGCAGATGGCTGATAAGTAGTAATATACAATTAAGGTTGAATCTAACTGTTGTGTAGTAAATATTTAATTATTATTTCATATTTGTCACTCATTTGAATAAAATTATAGAAACACCGAGGACGAGTTTCATTGTTCAAATGGACTGTGTATCAAATTGTTGCAGGTTTGTGATGGCCATAAGGATTGTTCAGATGGTTCAGACGAGACAAAAGCGTTATGTGCTCTATTGCCTCTGCACGATTATGGAACAAATATGACCATAGGTACCAAATAATAGTTATATATGACAATTAATTATTAATATTATTTATATGTTTGTGTGATAACTAATATATTTTAGAGTTATGCGTTGTTACTCATTTTAATCTAAATATGGAGCTTCTAATATTGTTTTAGGTTGTGGTAGAGCATATGTTGAAAAAAACGTATAGTTTCCCAATGTCAAAAAAAATAATGTAGGAATGGCACCTTGGTATGTTGCAATATATAAAAATTAATGGATTCCAATTATGAATTGATATGTGGAGGATCAATTATTGCTCCAAATGTAATAATTTCAGGTAAAATCTTTCTTTAATGTATTTAAAAAAAATGAAACTTAAATAAATATCATTTTAAGCTGCTTATTGTGTTAAGAAAAATGTTGATATGTGTCATCTGAGTTAATATCAGTAAATAATGGCCTATACAGAATTGCTGTTGGAAAATATACTAAAGATATTAAAGTAATAGACAGTGAATTTACTAAAATAATAAATGTAAGTTATTAATGATTCATTTAATATATTAATTTATAATATATTTATTATTATTATTTTATATATTTATTTTATATTTTCATTTAATGATATATTATAATTTAAAATAATTTTTGAGGTAGAAATGATTTACCTGAATGAACATCATACACCTCTTACTTTGTCGTATGCTGAACGTATAGCTATAATTGTATTACAAAACCTAGTTTCTTTTAATGATGTTGTAGGCTTGTAGCACCTGTTTGTATCGATTGGAATGGTGAATACAATGTTGTCAAGAGAGATCAAGGGAAGGTTGGTTTGTAGTATTATTTCAATAATTTAATTGGGATTTAGTTATAGTTAATTATTGTATTCATTACTATCGAACATTATCCATCTGTAGGTAAAGAGTATTAAAAATTGAAAATTTCTCTTTTATAGAAAACGACAAGAAAAATATAAAGTGAAATTTCAAACACCCATATAATGAATGTATTTAACTTCAAGGAAATTTTTTTTAGGTAGGAGAACTTATGGAGAACTTTGTAAGAAATAATAAAATTAGAAAATGTCGAAATTGTCTTATACTTATTAATAGCTCAAAAAGATACAATATAAAGGAAATGGTAACATAAAAATCCAGTGAAAATTTAAAGTATCTA